>NW_004443985.1:16231628-16233160 GCF_000243295.1 Trichechus manatus latirostris
TGTTGCTGATGGGAGTAACAAAAATCCTATCTTTATAGATCACTTTTTTTCCAAACAACTTTAAAGAAAACCCAATTCCATTAATTCACTAAAAGAGGGGACAGTGTCCTAGATTACTTTTTCAATGCATCACGAATTCCTGGAAATATATACATAGTCTATTAGCATGTAAAAAATATCACTTATTTCACAATGCCCTATGTAAACATCCTTCCTCTGGTGCTTAGAAAATATATTTAAATCTCATAGTGATATAAAAAAATGTTCACTAATATATTAAAATCTCTTTTAAATACTTGGAATTCAGGTAGAAACTTTCTGGATGGTTCATAAACTGTATGTTCAGGGATTTTTTTTTCCCTCCAACCCCAAAGAAATTAGTTTCTTTTTCAGAAATGAAGGCAATTTTTTAGTTTTCATGGCCAGATACTGTTTTTCTACCCTTAACACACGAAAGAAAGGTTTATTCTCATAGTAATTTCTTTGTGGGGGCAAAGAGAGGGGAAGGAGAAATAAGAG
The DNA here is from genome assembly GCF_000243295.1 of Trichechus manatus latirostris. Classification (NCBI taxonomy): domain Eukaryota; kingdom Metazoa; phylum Chordata; class Mammalia; order Sirenia; family Trichechidae; genus Trichechus; species Trichechus manatus. The sequence goes on from NW_004443985.1 coordinate 16,232,148, forward strand.
CAATAATCTGGAGAAAAAGTACATCATTTACTAAAATGAAATAAATGAATTTGATGTCTCATGTGTGAGAATACGAAATATGAATATAAACGTTAAAATATTCAAATAATGACTTTTCTTAATTAAAAGATAAAATTGGCATGTTAGGCTCTATTTATTCTGGATAACTCATCAGTTACAGCTATCTGCTATACGCAATGTGACAAAAGCAGAAAAGCACCTTAACGAAAAGTCCCTTCATAGATTTCAAAGACATGTTAAGTGTAGTTAAGCAGTACTGTGTAGGTCACATGATTAAATACATTAGTGGAAACCTAGTGAGAGCAAAGACTTTAGAGACAGACCTCAGTTTGAATTCTAGCTTAGCCATTTAACAGCTGCATGATCTTGGGTGAGTAATTCAACCTGCTTGAGCCTTGTTTTTCTCATCCAGAGAAGAAGTATGCTTACCAAGCAGGGCTGTTGTGAGGATTGTAAATAATGTATGTGACATATCCAGTACAGTGTACGTGAGGAGCCCTGGTGATGCCGTGGTTAATGTGCTAGGCTGCTAACTGAAAGGTCAATGGTTGGAACCCACCAGCCACAGGAGAAGGATGTGGCAGTCTGCTTCCGTAAAGATTTACAACAGCCCTGGAAACCCTATGGGGCAGGGGCAGTTCTACTCTGTCCTATAGAGTCGCTATGAGTCAGAATCAACTCCACAGCAGTGGGTTTGATTTTTGGTTTGACAGTGTATGTAGTACGTTCTTAGTAAAGGGTAACAAAATTAACAAAGTTCTTTAGCTAACCGGTTCTTTAATAAATAATAAGAAAAAACAAGAGAATGGCAAACTAGGGAAACGTTATTCACAACTTCAGTAAACATGAAAAGTAATGGCACAATGATACGGAATTTGAAGCAATGCAATCCCAGTGTCAGCACCTGAGAGGCTATAAATGGGATTCTAGATGCAGGAATGTATCTGAGAGGCTGGGAAGGCTGACTGGTGGCAACCATTCTCCTGGGCAGC
>NW_004443985.1:16234606-16235859 GCF_000243295.1 Trichechus manatus latirostris
GGTACAATTTGCTTAAGATTGTAAAAAGAGTGCTCATTAATCTAAACATTAGGATTAAATTCTCTATATTTTACTCTTATAAACTAGGAGAAAAAGCCATCAAATCTGGTATCAATTAAGGTGAATACAAGAAAATCAACGGTATTCAAGAAAGTTAAAGTTAATATTTGCTGTCCACCAAGGACAGCTTCCCATCCCCCTAGGAGAGCAGATATTCCAGCTGACTACTTCTTTAGTACCTGACAGTAGATAAATGAATTGTTAGGAAATCATTTGTATATAAATATGGTAACTCAAGTCTTTGCCATGTTTTCAATAATATTATAATGCAAATTAGGCAGCCTTTGCTCTATTTCTTAGACTTACCTGGTTGACTTTAGAAAAGAAGCTTCTTAAAAATTTATATCTTATTCAATTTGATATTTTCTGTAGAGTCTGGCAGAATAAATTAAACAAAGAAATAAACGCTGAATTAAATAAAATCACCAGACATTACTATCTTTCCAAATTAGTCAGTGAAGGAAAGCTTGAAGGGAAATCCTTAAACTATCCACTCATGTTCCACACTCTCAAAATTCTCAGTAGTGTCTCGTCTCCTCCCATTATTCAAGAGGTCAAGTGCCAGACTCAGTATCTAACTAAGGCAGGCAAAATGGGCCTCCCTGAGGACCATGGAAGGTGTAGGGTGGAGATACATCCCACTGCTAAGGCACCGTCTTCACTCTTGTGACAGGTAGGTGGCACGAGGTCCTATGCTCTACTGATCTTAGATTCAAGAAGGGGTGTGGGATTTATGACCATATTATCACTGACAACCTTCATGAGTACCATAATACTGACTTCATAAGCTTTGAAAAAATGTAACTCTCCACGTTCCAGTTCAAAATAAGCACCTGGTACCTACTGCAATAACTGATTTGGAAATGAATACACTGGTCAGGTAAGCATTATATAGATTATGACATCAGTCGGTTACAAAGCAATTAAAAGTAGTTATAAGTAAAAGAAGATCAAGAGCTCTTATCTAGGCTGGAAATATATTAACTGTCACCCTGATAAGAAATGAACAGTTGTGAACCATTAAAACAAGGGTTATGAGAGAAGCAGAGAGATAATTCCATATCAACTGTTATCAAAAGGTTATGGATATAGAAAAGAAAAATGAAATAACAGGGTTCTATTTTCATGTTCTTACTATTAAGATAAATAATAATGAAGTGGGAGACAATTCCAGCTAAGGATTTTTTTTTTTT
>NW_004443985.1:16238203-16239158 GCF_000243295.1 Trichechus manatus latirostris
GGGAAAAGAAGAAAAACTGGAGACGACATCATGAGGGAAGAAAGGAGGGAGAAAGAGACTTGAGAGAGATTATAATCTTAACATAATCAAAGACAGTCAACCTTGTTATCGTTCAACAGGGAATGAGAACACAGAATGCGGGCATTCTTTTGAGGTACTTTTAACAAACCTGGCTTCAAAAGTTGACACTCTGTTTCGCATGACTTATTAAGGTGGTTTTATCTTCTTTTTAAATCAGGTTGACTTTTTTATAGAGGAGTTTATTCCTAGAGGATTCATTATTACCCGAGTATTCTACAGAATAAATCCAACATTCTTCCACATTTCAGGATCTGGCTTTACAGATGAAAACCTATATAGGCAAGTCTATTTTCCAGCCCTGTCAGGAAACAGGGCACCAGTGTGTCACATATTATGGTTAAAAGAATTTAAAATGTGAACCATACTTTATCACCCACTTAAAGATGTATATATTTAATATTAAAACTGTACTAGACACAATTCATTCTCTCTAATGTATTCATTCCATAATTTCTGGATATCAGCTATGTGATGGGTGCAGCAGAGAGGAATTAAAATAAGTAAAACAAGGTCTTTTCCCTCAGAGAATGTGGAAACTGGCAGTATAAACGAGCTAGATCTAGAAATCACACACGGAGGAGGGTAAAATCAACTCTAGGTGTGCATTACAGAGCACTGCTCAAGATGAGAAAAAAGAAATAACTGTCATCAGAGAGCTTATAAAGCCCACCTGGAGGGCAGGTGCAGCTCTAGGGGCAGGGTCGACATGGAAAGAGACCCCAGCAGCAGAAAACCAAGGAAGTAGGTTTAGATGCTAATGGGCTTGACCCAAACCAAACCCGTTGCTGTCACGCTGATTCCGACTCATGAGACTAATGGGGTAAGGCGTTGTAAAGCCCTTCAGGGAGGGACAGGATTAGTTCTAGAATCTAGA
>NW_004443985.1:16241334-16242200 GCF_000243295.1 Trichechus manatus latirostris
TGTTTTGAAGATTCAGGGAGTCTAGCTACATGTTAACATAAAAGATCTAGCATAACAGTGATTTTTAACACCTCCAGAAAATAGTCTGTTGTTGACAGAATGCCTGACTTAAGATCTGTTTTTCAACAAACAAAACTTTTTCCTTCTCAGTTACTGTCTTGGCTGACAATGATTCTGTACAAGAATAATGTAATCTCAGAAATATGGGAAAGCTTTAGGTTTCATTTATGAAAATCACCCTCAGGAAGTCATTCCATTCTATTATATCCTGGGACTGACTGAATTTATAGTTGTATACCACCTGTAATTTATTTTAAAATACTAACTGCTGATTTCATACATTTTGACCAGGATCCACAGTAAGAGATACATTTTACATCAAGTACATTTTACCCAATGATACATACATACATAACTGAAACAAAGCATTCACCAAATAATACCTAATCAGTTGCATGCAAAGCACTCGCATCCCATCCCATCCTATCTTATGGTAAGCAAAAGATGTTGGTCCTATCGATTTGATTTCACAACCCACTAACAGATCAGATCTGCAATTTAAAAAAATACTGGTACAGACAGTATGATGTATCTCTATGTCCAAGTTAGCATCTGTAAGGACTTAATCAGGGATCACCACTGCAGGGGCAATTGATTAGCATGTGAAAGACTTTAGTCAGGATTCTAACTCCACATGCAGCTGGATCCGTTGTCTATACCTGCATCCCCAGTGGAGAGTTCATCTATGAGCACAAGGATGCTCGGAATAAATTTTACTGGGAAAATGAAGTGTTCAAAATATGTGGTTGGTCAGTAATATCATACGAGCTCCTCCACCTCTATAGGAATACAAAAACCAACCAAAC
>NW_004443985.1:16243259-16251922 GCF_000243295.1 Trichechus manatus latirostris
AGCAGAAGTCCTCATTCAAAAGAATCTTCCCTACCATCCTAACACATAAAACAGATGAACACCATGATTGAATTCCTAACAGTTTAAATCTCGGCTTGACAGAAAACAGTTCCCCGTGGAATTCCGCAAGCATCCATGGAGTCCTAGCATTCTCTGAAGCCTGACCTGAAAATCACTGCTACAGATTATATATGTATAAAAAATTCTACAGACGCACACAACCACATGTAGGAACAGTGCCACTGACACGCATTTCCTACTTGTACCACATACGGATGTCAGGGAGAAGTAACGGACTCTAGGAAAAGCAGTGTTGCTCAAAGCGTGGTTTTCAGACTTCACACTAAATAACTACATTCTCTGGGGTTTGGGCTTGGCAATCAACACACTGAACAAGCAATCTGAGAAGTTATTGACTGTTGTAAAGTTTGAGAAGCACTAACTTTGAAATCATGGAAAACACACACACAAATACAAAACATTTGGGTATTAAACAACTCTACACAATTACCTGCACGAAGAAAATGCAACGTGTTACTCGAGTCTACTCAACAGGTACTTGAGATTTAAATGGGGACGTCAGCAAGTCCCTGAAAGAGTTGAGTACAGGTAGGGTAGGATTAAGTACTAAAAAATAGAAAATATACTAACTGATACAGAACTACTGCCAAGATAGAAGCATACGTGAGAAGTAGGTGAAAATTTTGATTCTGTAAAAGAGGTAAGACTGCAAATGACTGAAACTTTGAAATAAGTGTTTTAGAATGGCTGACAGTGCAAAGTTTTAAAAAACAGTGGTTGGCAATTCCACGCAAGAAGCTTTTAAAAGTTACCCAAGCTGTGAGGTGCTAGGTGCCTGAACGAGGCTAGTGTAAATAAGGATGGAGAGAAAGAGGTGTTTGGATATGAACTCTGAGGGAAGAATTCATAGGATTTTGTGTCTGACTTAATGCAGGCAATATAACAGATAGTGAAGTAAAAACAGTTTTATGGAGACTCAATAACTAGACACTCACAATAGATAAAGAAAATAACAGCTTTTGGAAGGAGAAAGAGAATTTCAATTTTGAGCATGCCAAGTTCATCCGTAAGATATTCCCAAGAAGTAAGTTCTAGTGAGAGATTAGGGCTGACAGACACAAAAATGAAGATTTGAGCAAGAGTTGAGAGGTAACTGTTTAAGTTGTTACAGAAAAATGGATCGCTGAAGGGAAGAATGTATGAAAAGAAGAGCAAAAGGCCAATAATCGAGCTTTGTTTCGTGAAAGCTCAGTTAGGGAAATGAAGAGTAACCAAGTTGGAAGTCAAAACGGAAGTGGTCGGATACGGAAGAGGACAAAGAAAACTGATTCACAGAAGCCAAAGAAGGAAATAGCTTTAAGAAAGAGCTAATCCCCCACAGTGCAAAATGCACAAAAGATCAAGGAGAATGAGAGCTTTGTAAAGGTTGCTCTAAATCTGATGGGTGATCAGACAGGTCAGCAGGATCACACAAATGGGTTTTTTTTTTTCCTTCAAGATGTATTAAAAGCTAGAAGAGAGGCGAATATTCGAGACACTGGAGCAGACTGTGATAAGTGTCATTGCAGAGAGATTATATTTGGCTTCTAAATCTGCTTAAATCTACCTAAATCAGTTGACAACTAATGATAGATTAGACAGAAAGACAGACAGATGCCATCAAGCTGACTCCAACTCGTGGTGACCTTATGTACAACAGAACAAAATGTTGCCTGGTCCTGCATCATCCTCACAATCACCGTCATGTTTGAGTCCATCATTGACTGCAGTTATTGCGCCAATCCATCTCACTGAGGGTCTCCCTTGCCCCTGCTGGCCCTCTACTTCACCAGACATGATGTCCTCCTTCCTGATAATGTGTCCAAAGCAAGCAAGTCAGACAATGTTCTATAGTAGTCCATAAGGTTTTCAGTGGTTAATTTTTGGAAGTAGATCACCTGGCCTTTCTTTCTAGTCTGTCTTAGTTTGGAAGCTCAGCTGAAACCTGGTCCGCCATGGGTAACCCTGCTGGTATTTGAAATACTGGTGGTATAGCCTCCAGCATCACAGCAACACACAAATCACCACAGTACAACACACTGACAGACAAGCGGCGGAGACAGACATAACAAACAATGAAATTTATACCAAGTACTCGCTCTACATTTGGAAATTTGCTATCACAATCACAAGTTTCTTTCATCTAATTATTTGGTAAATCGCTTTCATCTTACACAGGATAAAGCAAACCAGAGAGAAAGGCAAAGTGTTTTGCATTCTCTCCTTTCCCCTCTCACCTCTCCCCGTACACTGGCCTCAGATGTCAGCACTTCCGTTCCCTCATGTCTCTCATTAGCTTGTTCTCTGCTTTGCAGCCCCCACCCCAGGGAGCAGATTCAGTTGATGAACTAACTCACAAAAAAAGGTCAGTGATCTGACACATTACCCTTCACTAATCTTTCACAAAAGACTACAGGAAGAAAATGCTTAGCCTCAAGGTACAGTTCTAACTGTGCCATCTCAAGCCCTGTAGCACGAGCGCTAAGGGGGTGAGATGGATGTGGAGGGCAGGAAGACTTCCAAGGCTCCCTTATATCTGCTGGTGGTTTTCGATTTCATGCATTCATAAGGGTAGCCTTGGCTTGAGGCAAATTCTTTAACTCTCTGGAAAGTTTAGGATTATACAGCAAAACTATAAAGTTTAAATTAGCAGATGGTTTAACCAGGAAGCCCCAAAATGTTCTATAGATATCACTAAAATAAATGTCCTCTGAAAAACTTTCTTAAATCCAATTCTCCTCATCTACCGGGATAGGGGTGGAGCCCTGGTGGCACAGTGGTTAAGATCTAAGGCTGCTAACCAAAAGATCAGCAGTTCAAGTTCACCAGAAACTACTTGGAAACCCTATCGGGCAGTTCTACTCTGTCCTATAAGGTTACTATGAGTTGAAATTGATTTGACAGGTGGGGTTTTGGTTCACTGTGTCAGGAGGAGGCACTGGTGCTTCCATGGTAGAATTCTCACCTTCCGTGAGGGAGACACATGTTCGATTCTCAGCCAATGCACCTAACATGCAGTCACCACCCATGTGTCAGTGAAGGTTTGTGTGTTGCTATGATGCCGAACTGGTGTCAGTAGAGATTCCAAACTAAGTTGGACTAGGAAGAAAGGCCTGGTGATCTGAAAACCAGCCCATAAAAACCCTATGGATCACAATGGTCCAGTCCACAGCTAATGATGGGGATGGTACAGGACCAGGCAGCACTTCATTCCACTGTGCGTGAGTAGCCATGAGTCAGGGACCAACTCGAAAACTGCAGCTAACAACAACACTGGATTAGGACAGAACTTGGTGCTATTTTGATATGGCTTCCTTTTCATGGGAAAAAACACAATAGTAATACACGCCCAAAGGAAAACTTCAGAAAAGACAGGTAAGAAAAGGGAAAGTTGCCCAGAAATCACTTATTGTTATTTTGGCGCATTTCCTTCTGGAATGTTTCCTTTGCTTTAGGGAACATGGTTGTGTGCTGTCTAGTCAATTCTGACTCATAGTGACCTCACGTGGTGGAGCAGAACAGCCCCATAGCGTTTCCTAGGCCGTAATTTTTACGAGAACAGATCACCAGGTCTTTTCTCCCATTAAGTGGCTGGTGGGTTCCACCTGCAGACCTTTCGGTTAGCAGCCTAGCGCCACCAAGGCTCCTTTAAAGAGACATACAGCTGTGTAATGATCCCCCTCCCTCCACTTTACATATTATACAAATCCTTCCATGTTTATATATATATTATAAACATTTTAATGGCTGTCTATTTATTCTGTTGAATACTCACTGCGATCGAGTCAACAACGACTCATAGCAACCCTACAGGGCAGAGAAGAACTGCCCCATAGGGTTTCCAAGGAGTGGCTGGTGGATTCAAACTGCTGACCTTTCGATAAGCAACCGTGGCTCTTAACCACTGTGCCACCAGGGCTCCATTTTGTTGAATGGATATACCATAATGTACCTCACTGCTGGATATTTAGGCATCTGTTACACAAAATGTTTCATGACTAGCCATGGACAAATATCTCAGGGCACTTGTGCAATTGTTTACTTCATAATTTCAGAGTCACAGGGGACATACTGCCCAACTGCCAGCTAGGAAGGCTGGACCAATTTCCAATTTCACCAGCAATGTATGACAATGCCTGTATCCCTAAATCCTTGATAACTTGAGTTTTATCTTTTTAATTTCTGCCAATATGATTGGCCAAATACAGCTTTATGGGTTTTCTGGTTTTGTTATTTTATTATTTGTTTCATTAATTAAAAATATTTCAGATTTAAAGCACAAATGAAACAAAATTTGTGGTGTAACAGCAGCAGAGGTTAATTACCTTCCTTCTGGGATTGAATACCAAATTCCCATGGGACTATTTTCTTAATTTGTCCAATAATAATCATAATTTGCAAAAACAGGTACTTTTCGATGAGCTTTAATCGTAACATAATGAGGTATATGACTGAATTAACCTGTCAATTTGAGAAGTGTACCTACATGTAGGTATTTTTTTAAATGGCTAATACACTATTTCTTGAGCTACTGACACTCATTCATCGTACCCACACAATTTTTTAGCCAGACAGATAAAACAAAATCCACACTATGAAATTTAACTCTGAAAATACAACGTAACATTGAACTAATAACCCTCAGGAGTTAAGGATAAAGTGCTTGAGCATCTCCCTGACAGTTAATGTACCTGATCCTTTCATTTTCCAATGTTCTCAGCATCTCCTCTTTATGGAAATGGTATGCTACCCACCTTTAAAAGCTCAAAAGCAGGGAGGGAAGTAATTCACATTATTCACCATTTGTAGCATACTAGGCCCTGTGTCAGGTGCTTTACAAGTATGCAAGAGCTCAAAGAGAAAGATGAAAGCTATTTTCACTCACTGGAAACAGGATCCCCAGATTGATTCTCTCTGGCCACTGGGGTGTCACCTGACAGCTGGAAGCAATGGAACAGTATTGGTTTTTCCCAAGGTTCATTACAAGATTCATAAATGCAAGTCTCAGATTAAAAAGTTTCATCCATACTGTAATAATATCATTAGCATGGAATTTCACAGGCTGAGTTGTTTTACAACCTCCATTTGGGTCCTATTTATGCCCTTTCAAAACACGGATAAATGGGATAAGGTGCGTTGAGAGCTTAAGGAAGGGATGTAGTGAGATATAATGGATTTTATTTCAAACCATATAAAAAAAGGAAAAACTAAAAAAACAAAATATATGAATAATGACAGTAACAGGATATATACATGAACACGTGTGTATCCATACTGTTCTCTTGAATGGTTGGTTGTTAGTTACCTGGTGGAGTGATTACTCATTTGTTCAGTTCATCAGGTATGGAACGAATCCTTGATACGTACCAGGCACTGGGGTAGCAGCTGCAGAGAAAGAACCACTGCCCTATAGAGCTTACAGTGGATCGGGGCTACAGAGCAATACACAGGCAAGTACTCTGTATTGGTGTGATGTCAAAGAGGAAGAAGAGGCGTCTGTGGGAACCTTTATCTCAAGGAAGTGACGTCTAAGCTAAAGTCTAAAGAATGAGCAGGCCAAGGCAAAGAGTGGGGCGGGGGGAGGGGTGTTTCCAGGCAGAGGAAACAGAATCTTCACCAAAAGGTGAAGGAGCTTTAAGAGTTCACGGAACTAAAAGTAGTGTAGACGGGCTGAAGCTTTTATCTAGGGATGGGGGGGCCCAAAAGATATTAATTTTAACTGATCTTAATGACTAGACTTGCAATTTGAAATTTAACACTTTCAGTCTCTACCCTGAAGGTTTATCATTAAAATATCGTCAGGAAAAGATAAGGCCCAAGGGATATTAATCATACTATCACAGAAATCAAACATGGTAAACATTTCATATTAATGGTATGACACAGTTATTTCTTTCTGCTATGGAGCTGAAGGAAATTTTTGACCTAACTAGGATTAACCACAAAATGTGCTGAAGTTTAACTCTTCAATAAGCATCTCTGCTCCCCATCTATAATTCCTCTGATTTGTCCATTTTTCCTGATTTAAATTTCCATCTAATGGCTAGGAGCCAACAATAAGAACCAGTAAAAAGCAGTGACGCTCAAACTTGAGCTACATCGGAATCACCTGGAAAGCTTGTTACAAAACAAACACAGGTTGCTGGTTCCAGGCCCAGGATTTCTGGGAGTCTGGGGTGGGGCCTGAGAATCTGCATTTCTAACGAGTCCCCAGCAATGCTGATGGCTGGGGTTCCCAAGACCACACACTGAGAGCTGCACTAGAGTATCATGTTGTCAGTGTCCTAGAGTAAAGGCTTAAGGAAAGAAAAGTTGTTTCTGAAATTGGATCTTTTAACCATGGTAATAATAGCTAGGTGGCCAAATTCAAGTCCTGAGTCTGAGTTTCACTGCATTTTCCAAACACCGTGAGGAACTGACATCCCAATCTTCCTGTCTGAATTTACTGTTCTGACTGTAAAGCAGTAGGAATCCTACTAACGGCCTAACTTTAATGTCCCAAAGAGTAGTTAAATAGCTTTAGCTTTTCAAAACTGTGTAGCAAGAAACATCAGCTGAGAAGTGCATTGTGCCTTTGAAAGCTTCCTTAAACCATTGTAGACTTGCTGTTGCCACCACTTCTGCTAATAAATGTGACTGTATTCCTCCAACATGATCTAGTGGACAAAGACGCACCTTTAGAAGGCAAAAGAATTTTTAACACGAACAATAATCTTTAAATATACATTAACTAAATTTTAAGAGGGTGAAAATGGACATTATAAACAACTACAATGCATTTATCTTAGTTGTAAGATCAATATTTACATACATTTTAGTTACATCCTTTCTAATTAAAATAAGTGATTATAATAACTGGTAATTTATCCTGCACCATCTCCAGGGACCCTGCCACTTCCCTGAACACAAGGTGGCTATATATGGGGCTCATGTTGTTGTTAGGTGCCATCAAGTTGATTTTTGACTCACAGCAACCCCATGTGACAGAGAAGAAAACTGCCCCATAGGGTTTTCTAGGCTATAATCTTTATGGAAGCCAACTGCCAGGTCTTTATTCTGAGGAGCTGCTAGGTGGGTTCAAACCACAACCTTTCAGTTAGCAGCTGAGCGCTTTACCATTGTGCCACCAGGGCTCCTTAAGGAGTCATCTAAATGTATTGTTTGCATTAAGAATTTTAATCGTCACAACAGCTAATTTTATAATTAATCAGTTTAATTAACTCTATTCCTCTCTCTGCATACACACACACAGTGGATTAGCAAATGTGACTCCACTTTTGCTCCAATTAGAATTACAGGTAGTCCCCAAACGGGGTTCCATTCCAATGGCTCCGGCGTAAATCGGTTCTGATGTAAGTCAAATACCTCATTCTTTTTTTTGGTTTTCATTAATATTGCTTTTACTATCAGTATCTTTATAAATCCAATCTTTATTTGTCTTTGGGGGTTGGAAACATTACATGTAAACTTACAGATATATTCTAATACATACATACATAAAAAAAACACACAAATCATAAAAAGTTTACTCTGACAAGGAATAAGAGTTGGATGGCGCTGGCACTTTGTCAGTTTTGGTAATAACTCCCCTGAGAATGAAGATGGCATTTCTAGCCAGAAAATTACTTGAGAGTTGTCTGTATGGTCCTTTTCTTTTTTTCTTCATATATTTAGTGGTAACATCTCACCGCTTCACAAATCTGCCTAGCAAAGCAATCAGCGCTTGGGTTCATGTTTTCAAGCAACCGAAACCCCTGATTTAGTTTAGAAAACTAAATCTATACAGCAGTGTTTTGAACAGTAAATCATTATACTGAACATCTGCGAGTGAACATTGGAGAACGGTAACATCAGCAAATTACATGCTGCATTATTGTATGTAGTACATATTACTAATGATAAGATGTACAAAAAACAACAAATGGATGGTTGTGAGTGCGGTTCATCGTAACTCGAATACGTCCTAAGTTGGGGACTACCTGTATTAATTTTCATCACAATTTGCACTGTTAACGAACATACTTCAAAGATTCTTATGTACTGACCAAAGCAGAATTATGCATAAAAATTATAACAACAGTTAACATCTACTGAACCATCAGAAGGTGGCTTGCACTACACTAGATACTTAATTTTCATGCTCTCAGTCTCAATCTTATAGTTGAAAGAAATGATCCACAGAAAACTTAAGTAACCTGCCTAAGATTATTGATACAGCTATCAAGTAGACAGCAAAGACATTTTTACCCTGCTTTTGAGACATCATTATAGAAGAAATTCCCGGAGTACTTCTAAGTTATAATACTGAAAAATTAAGATGTTTAATTTAGCAAATAAAAATCTGACATCAAACCTCTTTTTTCTCCAACTCTTCTCAGGAGAGCCTCAATAACCAACAGACATGCTGGTGATGTCTGGAGTTCTCCTAAGATCTCCAAGGAAGCACACAGGAGTGGAGCTTCATTTTCCTTGTCATAAGGCAAGAGTCAAAGGACTAGCAGTAGAGAAGGCTTGCCTCTCCCCAATGCTAGAAGCCTGGAACAAAGACCAGCAGATTTCAGGGCATCCAGAGCAGAGGCCTCTGACCTCCCCTCAGGGTTCAA
>NW_004443985.1:16252836-16258132 GCF_000243295.1 Trichechus manatus latirostris
TTCTTCTGCTTACCACTGAACATGTCCTCTGCAGTGGGTTGGGATGTGTTCCCCAAATAGGTAAGTTCATGTCCTAATCTCCAGAACCTGTGAATGTGATCTTATTTGGAAATAGGGTTTTTGTGAATTTAATCAAGTTAAAATGAAGTCATACTGGATTAGGGTGGGCCTTAAGTCCAATGACTTGATATCTTTGTAAGAGAAAGGACAGGGAGATTTACATACAAAGACACAGAGGACACGGGCACAAGGAAGAAGGCCATGTGATGACCGAGGCAGAGACTGGAACGATGCAGCTACCAGCCAAGGAACACCAAGGACCACCAGAAATCACCAGAAGCTAGAAGAAGCAAAGAAAGATTCTTCCCTAGAACCTTCAGAGGGGGAGCATGGCCCTGCCAACACCTTGATTTCAGACTTCTAGCCTCCAGAACTGTGAGAGAATACATTTGTGTTGTTTTAAGCCATCATGTTTGTGGTACTTTGTTACAGCAGCTCTAGGAAACTAATACAGCCTCTCAAGGAGGCACACACAGCAGTAGCAGCACAAAGAGCACAAAACAAAGCAACAGCCACCACATCATTTTCTCAGTTGTCTTAGACAGTTAAAGTATTTAGGATAAACCATCTATTGTTTTTTCATCTTCCACCCATGTAACAGCATGTTAATCAGGGAGTAGCTATAAGGCTACTTCTAGAAAATTCTACCCTAGGGTTCTTACATTCTACCTACATCCTATTAATACTCGATTGTGTTTGTGTTCACCTGTAAATCACATTGATTTTTGGTTCAGTATTATATCACAGCCATAGAAATTCCTCGCTCTGCAATTCAATAGCTGTTTTCTAACAGCCAACCGTGTAACTCCTTCCTCTGTGCTGTTTTTCCTACCTCAGTGATGCTGTGTTAAATGGTGAAATGTGCTATAGGCACAGAGATGAAAACTTAAGCATTTCAGTAATATACCTATACTCATCCCCAGGCAGGTGGCTGAAAAAAAAAACAGATGATATAAATCCATCACTCCTGAGCAAGTCAAGCCAATGGTTGAAAATGAAGCCCAAGAAGTAACAGCATCATCCTCTTTAATTATGAAATGTGATGAACCACACTCAGCATTGTGTAATAATCATTAATCTTCTTTGGGTACTGCGGCTACTGAGATCTAATAACAGCTTCCTACAAAAGCAGAAATGAAGCATTACTCCAAATACAAGGAACCATTCTTTGAGTTACACAAAAATCAATGCTGATTTCTGACAGCATTATTTATAACCTTTGAGGAAACGTCATCAAGGACCTATGCATTTGCTCGTAGTTGGTATTACTTTCCGGTCAAGTAAAAGAACAAAAACTAATAAGCATACTCCAAGTAACAAGTGTCCTTCTAAAGGAAGAGAAAATGAAACTACAGAACTCTGTAGTTACTGTATTCACTTTGACTCTTAGGTACTTATAGGCCATGAGGCCCAGTTGTCAAAACTCTGCCCCCAATTTCCAAGTACGGTGTTAAATTAGCAAAAGTTCATTTCTAACTCAGGTCCTGTACATCTCAGCATACAGATTTATGACCTGTAAGAGCTGGCCATGAGACAGTCATATACTTCAACCGATCTAAAGCCTTACCAAGGGCTGGCACACTTAACAAGCGTTAAAATTATATCTAACTCTCCCCGGGAAAATCTGCTGCAGGAACAAAGCGGCAGCATGTATATTAATTTACAGATTTGGATGTCCAGTGTGATCCAGGTTTAATGACTTTTCAGATAAATCTTTTTGTTTTTTAAACAACTAAAGTTATTGTTGTTAGTTCTCACAGAGTCCATTCCAACTCATGGACACCTCATGTGTGCAGGGCAGAACTGCTCCACAGGGTTTTCAAGGCTGTGATCTTTCAGAAGCAGATCACCCGGCCTGTCTTCCAAGGTGCCTCTGGGTGGGTTCAAACATCCAACCTTTCAGTCAGTACTTGAGTGCTTAACCGTTTGCGCCACCCAGGGGCTCCCTAACAACTAAACTACCCAATCCAAATCAATACTAAATGAACTTCTGAAAATATTTTCATTAGCACAAAAAGGGAGAAAAGCTTTATTTCTTTACAAACACTAAAAGAGACTGATAACTTGATCTTGAGGCCACAAATAAATAATATCTAGCTCTAAATAAATCTAAACAAATCTGCCTTGGAAGAAGTAGAGCCAGAATGCTCCTTGGAAGCAAGGATGGCAAGACATCATCTCACATAATTTCATCATACGATCAGGAGAAACCAGTCCCTGGAGAAGGACATTATGCTTAGTAAAGTAGAGGGTCAGTGGAAAAAAAGAAGACCCTCAACCAGATGGACTGACACAGTGGCTGCAACAATGGGCTCGAGCATGGCAATGATTGCGAGGATGGCGCAGGACTAGGCAGTGTTTCGTTCTGTTGTACATCGGGTCACTGTGAGTCGGAACTAACTCAACAGCACCTAACAGCTCTAAATAAATAAACTTAAATAATCTTTTCCAAAAATGTATATAAACCATTTATTTATAGTGTATTTTTTTTAAATGGCCTTGTTTTACTAAATACAGGATTGTAAGCACAACTAGCTCCATTTTATGCTATGAAGACACTATTTGATGTCCCACTGTATTTTTATCGGTTCTTTATCACCCATATACTATCTTCTACATATAATACTTCAATTAATGCAGGGCCCCAGAATCAGGTGAAGACCCTACACGCTCCCTATCCAGCCTCCGAGTCTCTGGGCCAGGCACTCCTATGAGACTTTCATGAACAATGTCACTTCATCCCCCCACCAATAAAAGTACTAATGCACACACAAATACCTGCATTTAATATCAGAAGGTTCTTATATCCACCAGGGCTTCCATAAACCTCAAATGAAGAATTACTGATGTAGGATTATTACAGAATCAGAAATCTTTACAAAACAGATTTTAAAAAAATGATTTCTGTATTACTGGCAATTACTTCTAAGAGTGAAGGGAGGCAGAGGTGAAAGATGTGAAACATAACAGGTTTCATGTGAGATGTATAGTAAAGTATAGAAACGAAACGTCATGACGACTGGGATTTTCTCTAAAATACGCCATCAAAAAAACGTGGGGCGGGGGAATGGATGCAGAGAAAGAGATGAAATAACATGGCGAATGTTGATGGTTGTGGACGCTAAGATACGGGTATATGGGGGATTAACTCTTGGTTCTGTGTAGGTTTGGACTTCTCATAATTAGAGCTTAAAATTTTTCAAAAAAGAACCCTTCAATTAAACAAGACATCGAGATGATGCCAAGAAATCATTTTACATACGTGGACACTCAGATAGAAGGGAAGGTGAGAAGCAGGGCTGAACTGACAGGTAGCTGCTGAACCTAGGGCTGTTTCCATTACACAGGCTCTGTCAGATCTCACTTGAGTCTTTCAATTCTTTCCGAAAGAAATACAGACAAAAATGTAACCGGTTAGTTTTGGATAAGGCTCCTGGAGGAAGCGAGGAAGAAAGGAAGGGCGTGAAGCTCGATGCCCACTTGCACCAATGGTCAAGCCCTCTTTCTCAGGTCTTTCTGAAAGTCAGGGTTCTTCAGAGAAAAAATGAGAACATACTATCTTGGTGACATTCTTTGGAGAATATCTTACAGCATGTGAAGCTAAAGAAAAAAATGTCTATGAAACAGTTGGGGAATTGGGGGAGAAAATAGCCCATGAATTAAAAATATCACTAAATATGGTCACTTTAAGATTTGGAATGGGCTTCCCTGCTGACCTACACCCCTCCAACCCCCCACGTGAGAGTACTGACTTTATACAGAAATTATGTCAACAGAGATAAGTGAATTAAATTGAATACTCTGTGGCACAGTTTAGCAAGCAATTCATCATCAGGGAAGTCTCAAGGGCTGCTGGCGGAATTTTAAAGCACTTTCTCCCACAAGGCTGGACATGCATGCCTCTGGGCATACATATTCTCTTTAAGCTGGCAGGAGAAGTGTTTCCTCATTCCATCTACCTTACAGACAACTCAATGAACGTGGTCAGAGGGTTAGGAGGGATAACCCCACAGACAATCTTTTAGAAATCTCATCTCAATGATTAGCTCCAACCTCTGTTTAACCAAAACTTTTACCCTAGCAACCCATAAACCACAAACTTATCTATATGAGCTTTATTATGTTTTATCACTCTGTACCAATCGAGCTTGATGCATAATAATAAAAACCAAAAAACAAACCAAAGCGGTTGTTGTCGAGTTGATTCCAACTCACAGCAATCCTACAGGACAGAGTAGAACTGCCCCACAGGGTTTCTGAGGAGTGGCTGGTGGATTCAAACTGCTGACCTTTTGTTAGCAGATGTAGCTCTTACCCACTGCACCATCAGGGCTCCAGAACTGCCCCAAGCAGGTATGATTCTCTCCATGTTACAGATGGAAAAATGGAGGATTGCTCAGAGAGTTAAATAAATCAGTCTTCAGTCACTCAAGTAGTAAGTGACAGACACAGGATCTGAACCTAGGTCGGTCTGACCTGCACATTCCCATATGCTGCATCATTTCTTCAAAGAAGAAGGCAATCAAAAAAGAAAGGCAGTAAGAGAAAGAGAGAACTGAAAAATCCATTCGCAAATCTTTGACTATGGAAAGACTAACACCGTCTTCCCTTTTCAGTTCCGCCTTCCAGGCAGTCAACTTAAACCCAAAGGACTTTTAAGTGACCCAGTTTTATATTTTTTTTTTTTTTTTTTGTAAACAACATTTAGATTCTTAATGAGAATATCTTCATAGAGAAAAGTGTCATTTTTTAAAGACTGAGATTTTAACTTGGCCCTAATTATGGAAAACTCAATAGAAAAGTCACTGCTTTTGAATGACAAACTCATGGTATCAGAGACACCACTACCAAGGAATCTGATGTAGACTTGCACTGCAGATAAAAGGGTGTCTCCAAAACAGAGAACTATGCACATTTTAAAATGCCCTAAAATGAATAACATGGGTTGCAAAAATCCCTACATAAAGGTTAAAAATAAATTAAAGGGTAAAGGCACTAATCAATGAACTCACCCAAGTCCTACTTAGACCTGTTTTTTTCCTCCTGAATTTCAGTGGATGGCCCCATTATTAACAGTCACCAGAGTCAGAAGCCTGGACATCCCTCAACTCTCCTTATCCTCCTTTCACCTAACTCTTACAGACTTTTTAGAATTCTTGAAGAAAGTCTCTAACAGAATCTTATAGGGGAAAATTACCTGAAAAACATCATAGCTCTGTATAGCCATTTGCCAGAA
>NW_004443985.1:16258896-16261268 GCF_000243295.1 Trichechus manatus latirostris
TATTCAATATACCCACAATTGCATAATGTAATTCTGACAATGCAGAAAGGTGACGGAAATTTATAGGCAAATTCTCTCTGCCTGCTGCCATAAAAGCACTGAGCACAAACAGACACATTAGGTTTGGCAAATATATGAATGCTAGAATTGGCATTTACCTTAAACATGAAGCATAAAAATCACGTGTTATTTTAATAGCAAAAGAATGCTGACTTCAGCAAGAATCTATACAAAAGAAGGTACCTGAGGGCTGCTATAAGCAAACTCATTAAACGGAATGAAAAAGAAAACTAGTAGAAAGTCTTAACAACCATTATTTGCTTGATTCCAAATGCTATTATTTCTAACAGTCTCCAAGTGATCTAGTTATCAAATAATGAGTTCCCACTCATCAAATAACAAGAAAAATGAACTCACAGCTCAATCTCTACAAATGTAGGAACAACTGGGTTATCTGATAAAGAATGATAGGAGTCTGCAGACTATGGGTAATAAATTTAAGGTAATTATTACCTTGTACAAAAACACTCCACTGATTTGGGTATTTATTTTTGATGAATAGATGTCATGATGCAGAGCTAGGATGGAGAATATAGTTCAAAATACTGGCATCAAATCTTATTGCAGTCATATAAAATGCCAGTGTTCAATAAATACCAATACAGCATGGATATTTCTCATTATATACTTTCCAACATGCAGAATTTCATTGTTACTGAATTTATAAATAACAAAGTTATTATTTCGTGTGTGTGTGTGTGTGTGTGTGTGTGTGTGTGTGTGTGTGTGTGTGGAGTCCAATATTACTCTTTTAGGAAGTAATGTAAAAGGAGCAGAGTTAAGGGAATTGGGCAGGGGGTTCTGTTTCCAGATTACAGTCATTAGTACTCTGCATCCAGTTCCTGCTCATGATTGCAGACAAAATGGGGCACCAGTGGGGAGAAAAGCCACTACCATTCTATTATGGCATTGATTGCATATAATCATGCTGAGGTTTTAATTTGCTGACGACAGAGCTCTGTTATATGGCTACAATGTTATTCCAAGCAAAGCTAAACATGTGTATCCAGAGCCAACACAGAACTTTTCAATAGCATACTGTATCATTTGACATCAACAATTTACAACACTGAATAAAACACTAGGTTGAATTTAAAAATAAGTCCTTGGCAATTAATGGCACAAGACTCATTTTACTAGATACCAGAAGAGGGAAACTGAAGATGTTGGAAAGATGTGAAATTTTCATCTGTTTTTGACAGCCTCAGCAGCAGCCATAAAATCCAGCCTATTGGCATTTCTCTAAACGCTTAGATCACGGACCGCAAAGTTAAGTGGTAACTGTGCAGAAGAATTACACTGATTCAAGAAATCAAATTCATTTGCATTTCACTAAACTTTTTTAATTTTCACCTCATTTTATGAAACAATTTTTTGTAAATTTGATTCTGAGTTAAGTACAAATCCTTTAACTAGCAAGATCCAATACCTTCCAGGCAAATCAGCCTGCCACCCACTTTCTAAAAGCAGCTTCCAGCCTGCACCTGAGCCTGTCATGTACCTACCCTCCCGCAGCCTTTAGCCCATCAGCTTGAGGCATGTCAAGGGTGGCTGGGATGTGGATGTACTCTAGCTGGGGCTCAACTACATCTCTAGTTTAATGTCCAAACAGGCATCAGATCAAGGCCACAGCCTCATCTTGAGCCCTGAGTGAGTGACATGAGTGTCATAACCACTAATTGTCTGGCACTGGATCAGATCCCAGACATTTTTAAATTGCTGTAATTAAAATGAGCTTTTGTGCTACAGCTAATATATTCCCATTTAAAAGCATATAACAGAATATTTACTTTATTTAATATAGTATAATCCTGTGGCATTACAGCTATATAACTAGCAAAAAATGTCAGATAAAATGATTTTTTTCTATTTTGTAGCTAATGAAAGGGGGTCATGTATGTTGTTTACAAATAATTTCCAAACTAAAGTGGCTGAAGATCCCGAGGACACTATGGCTAAAATACTAATATATTTTTGAAATATCAGCTTCTGGATTAAACTTTTTTTTTTGGATTAAAGTTCTTAAAACATTTTCTAAACTTTACCAATCCTCTCATCTAGTACTCATTTATGAGGATTTCCCACTAATTTTTGGTAAAACTAGAAAATCTGAACACCATTCTACTCAAAACGGTTGAGTAAATTGTCGGTACATTTCCTTCTGGCAAACTTATCCTGAAATACTTGTGATTATAGGGCTGACATTCCATGCAAGTTGTCTGGCAATGTTCTATTCTTTTCTATGGAAACCCTGGTGGCGTAGTGGTTAAGAACTATGGCTGCTAACCAAAAGGTCGGCAGTTCAAATCCAC
>NW_004443985.1:16262954-16276201 GCF_000243295.1 Trichechus manatus latirostris
TTTTTTTTTTTTTAATTCATTCTCTACTGTTAAAAGAGAAAAAAAAAAAAGATAAAATCTCTGGGACAAAACCATTCAATTAAATACATTTCTGGATATTTTTCCATTCTCTTCACTCTTATCTGAGAATAACATTTAATTGTCTTTTCCCCCACTTTGACTAAGTTTTAAAGCTACTGACCAGAAGCAGATTTTGGGACTGTCACTCAAGCTTAGTTTATACCCTTTCAGAATATACATATACTCATTTATGTTCTCCGGGATAATGGTACTTTGGGCCCTCAAATCAAACTTTCATTTTGGTTGAATGGGGTCATATACTACTAATATAATGGGCTTCTCTGGCTATGTCCTGGAATCAGCATAACTGAAGAAGAAATTATTTTGGGGGAGGAAGGGGATAGGAAGGTGAATTTAGAACCACACAGACTCCTTACAGCATAGTAGTTGAGAGCACAGGTTTTAGATTACATCAGACAGGACTCAAATAAAATCCCATTTTTTCCTCTTCATAGACATGTGACCTTGAGAAAATGAATTCTCCCTGAGCCTGTTCCTCACCTGAAAGATGAAGGTGATAATATTTACCTCACAGAATTGTGAGAATTAAACTGGATAACACATGGTAATGTCCTTAGCAGAGCACTTGGCACATAGTAAAGTGAGTCAAGAAATAACAGCCGCTACCATTATTATTGTCCTTGTTTTTACTGTTTTCATCCATACTTCTTACCTAGCCTACAAAGCATTTCATGATCTAATCCCTGCTAACCTCCCAGGCTCATCTGATGCCATCTTTTAACCATACTCCAGCCACCTGGTTGTTTTTCTGTTACCTGGTGAGCCCAGCAGGTCCCTGCCTTACATTCTCTGCACTAGGTGGTCCCTTTGCCTAGAATGCTCTTCCCCGAGATATTCACTTGATGATGCCTCCTAAAGCGTTCAGGCTACAGCTTAAGTTATCACCTCATGAGAGAGGCTTTCACTAACCATCCATGCTAAGGGAACACACCGGTCACTCTTTAACAGAACCCTCTGTTTTAATTATCTGCAGAGCACATATTCACATCTGGTATTTTCTTATTCATCTGTTTGATTACTGTCTGCTTCATTATGCTAGAGGATAAATTCAAGAAGAACAAAGACTTGTTCACAGTTGTATCCCTGGTCTCCAGAACTATTCCTAACTACTCAATAAAAATGGTAGAGGAAGGAAAAAGGGAGGGGGCAGGGGGAGGAGGTAGGACACAGGTCTGAGGCCATAAAATGAATTTAAGGCGTTAAAGGTTACTGCCATTAGACAGAGTTTCTAGTTTTCTATATAAATGGACGATAAATGAATTCCTGTAGCAAATTACAGTACTGAAAAGCATGGGATCCTGTATATAGGTTTATTTCTCTATTTGCAGATCTTAGAAGTGTAGTATGAAGTATGAATTCTGAGAGTGAATTGCTAGCTGTATGCCCCTATCCACAAGACACATAAACTCATCCATTATTTTTCTGCATGGAGAAATGAAATGGTCTGCTTCATCCCTTTTTGTTTCTGTTTTCTGTTACGACCAAATGTGGTTTATTAGACAAAGAGACAGTCAAGAGTTCTAATCGGTAGGGATGTTTGTGTTTGTTCTAACAAGAACATGACTTTCCTATTTGAATATTCTGGTAAACAGAAGCTTAGAATCCCTGTAAAACTACGTTAGTGGGGGTTTCGTAAGACTTTCTGAGCAGCATTTTTATTGCACTTGTATATGACAGTGTTTCAGTGCAATGGTAAGTGAGGCCAGGAAGAGTTCACACAGAGATATGTTGCCCTTCTGATGCTCTATTGTAATGTTGATGACAAGGGAATAATTAAAACTGGCCTGTGTGAAGCAGTAAGGAATATAATTCTCAACTGAAGTGCCAAACCCAGATGCAACTGCATCAGCGAAGCGAGAAAAGTCCAGAAACTGTCTATATAATTCTTTTTCATTCTATTCTCACACTAATAATATGTTAATGCAAATAGTGAACAGTGAATTATAGTGTAAAAGTACTGCTTAGCAGGAGAAGAAAAATTGAGATGTACACACAGTTTTGTAAATACTGAATTGGTTCTTACATGTTATATTTTTTAATTTTCATTTTATTTTCACAGTCAGCATATACAATTTTTATTTTTATCTGAGAAGAAAATCTTTGTATTCTACTTGTTTTCTCATAATTACAGTAACATTTAATAAAATATTTGGTTAGTTAAGTTTGCATTTCTGGGGCTTGATTTCAAGGTTTAAATTCAGACAATATTTAAGAAATAAGATGCATCATCTATATGAAGGTGCTGCTATAAAACCCTGAGTCTTCAGAATTTCTTGAAACCTCCTGGCAGAAAGACAGCATTTCTAACAGTTTTCAGAAGACCTACACTACTGCTAAGGAAATAAAAAATAATAATAAAAAAACTACCTAGAGAAATATTTTATATCAATATACGCGGTAAGCTGAAAATGTTGACTTCAGCACACATCCCTTTAGTATACATCCCTAAAATGCACACTAAGTTCTCCAAAGTATGCATGGAAAAAGTGGAATTTGTCTTCCATCTTTTCTCATCCCAAGTTATCACTATCATGTCTCCTCGAAGACCTGAATTCTTAGGCTCTTGGTGATATGCCAGCCATTCCCAAAGCTGGGCAGACCAGGAAGACCAAGACAGTGAGACCAAACATTCCAAACCACAGTGATCAGTTTGGAAAAGCCAGACGGTGTGAAGGAACCTTACTTCCCAAGTTCCTTCAGAGCACAATCAAACAATGTAAACCAACAAGTGAGACATGTCTGCATGATACTCCAAATTTTGTGGTTAAAGAGAAATAAAGACTGGGGAGAAAAATGTATAGTATTTATCATTCTATCACGCTAGAAAGAATTATGTACAAATTAGGCTGTATATTTTTTCACTTCACACAAGGGAACATGTACGTGTGATAAAAATATCCTCAAATAAATGGAAGTAACAACGTCTGAGAATGGAAAAGGAAACAAACAACTCCTGAAATCAGGAGCTTAGAGAAACTATGACATCTAAACATTCATCAATAGTAGAATGGATAAATAAAATGTGTTATATTTATACACGGAATACTACATAAAGCAAAGAAAATGAACAGACAACAGCTCCATACAATACGGATGAATTCTAAAAACTTAAAGTTGAAAAAGAATCAAACACCAAAATACAGCTGGTGTATGATTCCACAGATGGAACTCAAACGTAGGTAAAACTAAACTATAGTATTTAGAAACACACACTGAGATAGTAAAACTATGAAGAAAACCCAGGAAGTGATTATCATAAAAGCGGGGGCAGAAGTGGTTGTGACTGGGAAAGGGCATGTGGGCAAGCATGGGTGGCAGTGGGGGGCGGTGAGGAAAGGACTGGTGATGTTCTATTTCCTGACCTGGGTGGTGGCTAATTGGTGTTCACTTAATAACAACCCATTATGCTATACATTTATGTTGTCTTCACTTTTCTAAATGTGTTGTTCTTCATATTTTTTTCAAAGTTATTTAAAAAAAAAGTTTACCAGGTAATAAAGTTATCTATAGAGTCTGCACTGCTTTTTTCTTTTTTAATTATTTAGCCATTCTGTATGTGCACGCTTCTTGATGACAACCAGGCCTTCCGCTTCCTGTGTATTCTCCCACAAAGAGTAACAATGCTTCATATACTTTGTAAATGCTCAAAAAAAAAAAAAAAACAACTTAGCTTAATTTACTTTACCTGGCATTCATCACAGCACTATAGCATGAATGATAAGATTGGAGATCTGAGGACAGAAGTTCCAATCATTATGCTCTCTGGATCAGTAAATAGGAATAATCATACTTTGGAGAAGTGTTAGGAAGATGAAATAAGGTAACGTGAGAAAGTCACTTCCCACGTACATGAGGTAACAGCACACTACACAAACCTCTACTTATGGGACATTTCACAATGTACTTTTTATTGTTTATCTTTCTATCTCCCACTTGTTCACCCAAATTGGGCTGAAGTGATAAAAATGGTATTTTTAATATCAAGAATAATAACAACTACATTTATTGAGTGCTTACTATGTACCAAGCATTGTCCTAAGTACTTTATATGTTCTGCGCCATCAAGTCGATTCTTAACTCATAGTGACCCTACAGGACAGAGTGGGACTATCCCATAGTGTTTCCGAGGCTGTAATCTTTCTTTACAGGAGCAGATTGCCAGGTCTTTTCTCCTACATAGCAGGAGCCACTGGTGGGTTCGAACTGCTAATATTCTGGTTAGCAGCCAAGCACGTGAACCATTACACCCCCAGGGCTCCTTCAAGTACTTTACATGTGGTATTATTTTATTTACTCCTATGAAGAAGGTACTATTATTATGTTCCATTTTTATAAGGAAACTGAGGCACAGAGGGGTTACGTAACTTGTCTGAGGCCATACAGAGAGAAAATGGCAGATCTAGGAATCTAACTCAGGTCTACTAATCTACTGGATTCCTAACACTGTACTCTTTCCACTAAATTCTGCTGTTACTGTGCCATGAGGCCTCAGGAGGCCTAACAAAGCCTATTTGGGATTATAGTTTTTATAAATGCCTGAAAATGTGAAAGTGAGAAATTAGATCCTGGCCCAAATTCCAAGTTTTCAACCAAATCTTAAGATAGTCTGTCTTCTGGAAATGTTTATAAATTCAAGTTTTGTATATACTAGAAAAAACAATAATGATAGCCATTATACTAATTTGTGAAATGAATATAGGACAGACTTTCAAAAGCTCAGTAATCAAAGGGAACTATTCTGTAAAACACAGAGGTGATGATCAATTTTAAGATTGTATCTAAAGTAACAATGTAAAAAAATCTTGCAAATTTACTAATAAAATTTGGATAATGAATATGGTAGTAAATAGGAATTGATTCACACGAAAACCAGTGTCATTATTTTCACCTGTGTACTTAGTGAAGGTATAATCAAACTGGAAACATCCGCGTGAATTTTACTTTGGAAGTCTTCCTGTTTGC
Source organism: Trichechus manatus latirostris (assembly GCF_000243295.1). Taxonomy (NCBI): domain Eukaryota; kingdom Metazoa; phylum Chordata; class Mammalia; order Sirenia; family Trichechidae; genus Trichechus; species Trichechus manatus. Next base: position 16,267,998 of record NW_004443985.1, read on the forward strand.
TCTGAAATGATGCTCATACACCTCTGCTACCATCTCCCTAAGCTTCTAGTCACGTGGGTTGACAGAACAGAGAGCACTAACACCCAGATTCTCCTTTCTAGCTTTGTAAGTCACCACAGAATGCAGTCAACAGAAAGAAAACTTACATTAGAAGTTACAGAAGATTCTGGGTTCATTCTATAAAAAAAAAAGAAAAAAAAGAGGCATGTCTTCCAAAATATACAGTAGGGAGAGAATCAGGGTAAGGATTAAACAAACCAAAATAATAACAAAGCCCAGAAGTCTACCAGTCAGAGAAATTAATTCTACTCTCATTCACCCAAATACATAGTTGACGACTATACTAGAATGCTTCTGGGATAGCTTGGTTAATTTACAGACAGCTTATTTTAATGATCTATAACCTACTCAGGTCCCTGAGTGGCTCAAACGGTTTGCGCTTACCTGCTAACCTAAAGGCTGGTGGTTTGCACCCACCCAGAGGCAATGTGAAAGATCCCCATGTAAAGATCACTCCTTTCCTGTGAAAACTATTCTTAGCTTGCAAATTGTACAAAAACAGGGAGTGGGTCAGGGGCTATAGTTTGCTGACCCCTGCTCAAAAGCACTGTCATCCCATAGAACTAATCAATTCCTGGCTTTGATTCAAACATTCATTCGTCCATCCCTCTTTCTAAACTCTTCCACCATGCCTCTACAAACAGTGGTTCTCCAACTTCAGTGTGCTCATCAGAATCACCCAAAGGGCTTGTTACATTACAGAGTAAAACAAAAAAAACAAAAAAAAGCCCACTGCTGTTGAGTCGATTCCCACTCATAGTGACCCTACAGGACAGAGCAGAATACTGCCCCATAAGATTTCCAAGGAGTGGCTCATGGATTCGAACTGCCGACCTTTTGGTTAGCAGCCGTAGCTCTTAACTACTACGCTCCAAAAACTCGAGAATAGGAGACCTTATGTTCAGGATTTCTGATTCAGCCAGTGATGCTAACGCTGCTGCTCCAGGGACTGCACTTTTGAGAACCTCAGTATCAGCAGCAGCTCTAGTACATCCTCAGCTTCTCAGAACATGTCCTTCAGTTTTTTGACTTAATTACAATCTATTTGCCTTCTACCAGATATTTTGGAGGAGCCCTGGTGGCACACTAGTTAAGAGCTCAGTTGCTAACCAAAAGGTCAGCAGTTGGAATCCATCAGCTGCTCCTCGGAAACCCTATGGGGCAGTTCTACTCTGTCCTATAGGATCGCTATGAGTTGGACTCGACTGACAGCAATGGCTGGTCGGTTGGTGGTGGATACCTTGAAAGTCCTCATTGACACTTTTCTTTTCCCTCATTCTTCATATCCAATAAAACATTAAGTCATGTCTATTTTACCCTCTAAATATATTCTGATCTATCCACTTCTCCCCATCTCCATCTCCCACCTTACTCCAACTTACCATCATCTTTTATTTTTAACATCTTTTACTTCTGACTGTGCTCCCCACATCTCCTCTACCCCATTCCAAAACATTCTGCAGAATGCACATAGTGGGACCTTTGTAAGATGAAAATATGACGTCACTTCCTTGCATAAAACCACCCTCCAAAGGCTTCCATTCACCCTGCAAGACTTGGCCCCTATCATTTCTCCTGCTTCATCCTCACCTTGCTCTTCTGGCCTATCCTTATCCTCAAGACACTTTGATCCTGGCTTTCATACTGGTTATTCTCAGCCTGGAATCATTTTACTCCACTCCTCTCCCTATTCAACCAGTTAACACTATTCATCTTTCACTTCTCAAGCCCAAATCACATCCCCAGGAAAATCAGCCTTGACCCTCACGTTCCCAGGACCAGGCCAAGATCCCCTTAATGGGCAATCTTTCTAAGCATCTGTATCCATATTAAAAGAATAATAAACATAGGTAACACTTATTATGCTAGGCACTGTTCTAAGCCCTTTATACATTAGGTTATTTAATCTTCACAAAACCCCACAAGGTAGATGCTATTAGAACCAATCCTCCTTTTTCTCCTTTTTTTTTTTTTCTTTTTAAATTCATAAAGGGACTGAGGCATAAACAGGTTAAATAATTCACCCAAGGTCAAGCAGCTAGTAAGTGGAAGATGCAGAATGTAATGTGAAGCTGCCAATCTCCAGACTACACATACTCTTGACCTGCAGACAACTTCACTAGATTTTAAGTTCCATGTGACCAGGGAAAGAGTTCACACAAAGTATGGTATATATTAGGTATTCAATTTGGTGAATGAATGAATGAACTGACTGCATTCTTGTCAAAATATTATATATTTTATTCACTAGATTCTATTAGTAGGAGCCCTAGTGGTGCAGTGATTAATAGCTTGGCAGATTCTATATTAAGGCTTATTTCAAAACTGGGGTTTTCCGCTCTGCCATTGGTCTCAGCATAAACCGTTGTAGATTCTATCTTTAAACAACTACAGGTAGTCCCTGACTTACGACGGGGCTCCGCTGACGACTCGGTTAGTAAGTCAGTTCTGACATAAGTCGAATACCTCATTTTTTTTTTTTATTTTTTTATTGTCTTTTATTATCAGTATCTTTATAAATCCAATCTTTGTCTTTGGGGGTTGGAAACATGACGTATAAGCTTACAGATATATTTTAACACTGTATGTAGAACATATTACTAATGATAACATGTACCAAAAAAAAAAAGTCATTAAGTGCAGCTTCATAACTCAAATATATCCTGAGTCAAGGACTACCTGTATGTAATCAAGTCCTTTAATTATTTCCATATCCAATACTTACATCTACATGATAAATCATTTTACCTACTTAATATAAACTTAAGCTAGCACAGGTAGAACAGTAAGATATATGCCATAATCTAGTTATTAAATTTCTGCAACAATTATTTTTAGTAAGGAATGGGTATTCTCATGGAGTATCTTTATATTCAAAGGGTATACACTAGAACTATGAGGAGGAGTAATGTTATCTTAAAACGACTCATCATGTCATTCTATTTATTATTTTTAGACATAATACACATGTGCCTCACAATGCAAACTCTGCATAACTGAACTCTCATTACCCAAATTCAGAAACTGAACAAACTCTTTGAGACAGAGTTGCCTTCCTTTGCTATTTAAGCTTTTGCTACTACTCACTGCAGAAACTCAGGAACCAAATAGAATTAAATGGTAAGGAATATGTGAATTGAATTTATTTTGAGATTCCAAATTAAGGAGGGCATGGCATTTTTGTTGTTGTTTACCCAAGGAAGTCATGGGTTCAAAAACGGTTAAGAAACATCTAACCAGACTGTAAGTCTTATGGGGACAGGGATCATGTTTTTTCATCGTTATGTCATCCCAGTACCTAGCACACAGTCGATGCCCAGTAAAAATTCTGATGAGTGCTTAATGTATTAATAAACTGGCAATATAGTGTCCTCATTCCTGAACATGTACATGTTTTCATTCCAGATAAACCATTTATCTTAAATCTACTATTATTATGGAACGAAGATTTAAAAATTTACAGCTTAACTAACAGTTAATATAGCTGGCAACTCAAGTGGATTTCTAGGAACTGAACTGCCTATTTTTTTAACTTACAGTTAGGTAGTTAAGAAAGAACCGTGGTTTTGAAGTGTGACAGAACGCTACTGACTAGCTGTATGACTTTGTGTGAGTAACCAATCGTGCAAATGTTTTAGATTCCTCATCTGCAATGGGAGTAACATGATGGCCACATAAGATTATTGTGAAGAATTCCAATGTACATAAAGCAAATAGCATTCAGTAAATTAGTAAACAGTAAATATGTACATATCTAATTAAGTATTAGCTGCTACATAACTAATATATCCAAATAGAAACGTGTGTTATCTACATCAGTACTGATTAATTTATCAAAATGGGATGATGACTATTGTGATTCTGATCAGTGGTGTCCTCAGGGCTGGTGTCACCCCCCACCATGGACCACCTCTCGTACCAGACCATAAGGAATCCCAGTTATTTGTACTAAAGTTACTCGTAAATCATAATTTCCATACATCACTGAATGTAATGGCAATAGTAGTGACATAAACAACTAGTAAAATTAAAATTACACCTTTAAATTACAGTATCATACATACGGCCTAAATGTACTTACATTTATATAATTTCATGTGGTTAAAGTGAAAATTCGGCATGAATTTTCTTTTCCTTTAATTACTACTTCATTCTCAAAAAAGTTATTAATACAGGTTCACAAAAACTATTTAACACAATATTGTACCTAAAACAAAATCAGCGACTATAAAAACACTAGCAGCAACGAAAACGACAGCACGTGACTCAAAGCATCACTGTAATTGGGTAATAATGACAGCTCTGACTGGAGCTCATTAGAAGGTTCCATAAGTAAATTAGCAAAGCGATTTAGCCTTGTAGGTGTACTGACACACGTAAGTTGAGCATATGAAAAATGTTGTTGTTGTTTTAACCAACTGCAGGGATATTTTTATAAAAAATAAATTTCTGCTTGAACACTGCACAAAAATTTTATAGACAGTCATTTTGGTGTCACCCCCTCTGACAGTGTCACCCAGTGCGGTCCATACCCCCGCACTCCCTAGTGACGCCACTGATTCAGATATAAGTGTGAATGCTCAAAGTAAAGATATAATGGTATTTCTTGGCATTAGTACATGAAAAATAGAAAACCACAGTAATAGTAATCAAAATTTTACAGACACTTTCAATGAGTAGCTTGTTCAAAGTAGAAAAAGATCTACAAAGCCGAACCAGAAAGTGTTTTTTAACAGAGATGTTTTAAAGCAAATGATCTTGTTGGAGTCTGCTAAATCACAAACTCGGACAAAACTATTATGTCAGCTAAAGAAAAATATATCAATGTGAAAAGATCTCCATATTCTCAGGAAGTTAGTCCCACAAGAGCTATCTTACAGTCTCTACAGTGAAAGTATTAAGAACTGACAGTAGCAATGGTAGTAATAACAGTGACAGTAGAAATACTAAAACAAACTGTAAAGTTAGAGAAAATTTATAGTTTTAGAAGATTCACAGATGGAAAATTCTAGGCTCAGAATTGTAACAAAATAATTTTAGTGTTTTTAGAAAAGTTTTTTTTTTTTCAACTTTTTACAGGTGTACAATTTATTGACAGTAATTACAATAACTGGCTGTGCAACCCTTAATCAATATGTTATTTCCATCACTGTTAACCCTCCTTTTCACCTCCCTGCCACCCCTGGTAACCACTAATAAACTTTGTTCTCTATACATTTGCCTTTTTTTGTGTTTTTACAGAAATGAGGTCAAACAATATTTGCCATTTTGTGATTGACTTATTTCACTCAGCATAATGTCTTCCAGCTCCATTCATACTGTAGCATGTATCAAGACTTCATTTCTCCTACTGGGCTGAGGAGTGCTGCATTGTATATATGCACATTTTGTTTATCCATTCAATCTGTTGATGGGCTTTTAGGTTGTTCCCACCTTTCGGCTACTGTGAATAGTGCTGCAGTGAACACTGGTGTACCAGTCTCCATTTAAGTCTCTGTTTTTTCAAGTCTTTAGGGTATATACCTAGAAGTGGAATTGCTGGGAAAAAAATATATTTTAAAGACTCAACAGAAAGCCCATAAACTTATTTATTTTAAATAAATAAGCACTCTTAGACTAGGTATGGAAAGCTCAGCCTTTAAGGCCAGTTCAGGTGTGCTCCACAATAAAGTCTTTGCCACTTGGGCAGCTATTGCTTGCTCAGCTCTCACCCAGAACAGGGTGGGCATTTATGCTTTAAGGCTGCCATATGGCTCTGGTCCACTGTGGCTTTGCTCTCACTTGGCTGACTAGGTTTTGACACCTTGCCAATCAATGGTCTCCTTAGCATTCTATTTACTCTTACTCTTAAGAAAGGACTTACAACTCGTGCTGATCTTATCTGGTTACACATCATTTGATATGAGTAGATTATGAGATCATTAGATTTTTCCACCATAACATCCCTTCACCCCACTGCCAAAAAATCTAGTGGGCTTCCATAAACTGTTATGCCAGATATAATATTTGGCATGACTAAAGATGGGATCATTTCTGATGTATGACACACACTCCCATGTGCTTTTGATAATTTTCTTACCTTTGCTTACCTGTGTCTTGAAGATCCTAAAGCTCTGCCCAGTCAAACCCAACTCTATTTAAAGGAACTGGTATAAAGGGTCTTACTTACCATATGAACTAGTCAATCACTTCCACGTACCAAATGCCACTCCTATCAAAATATAAGTGAAGCTTATACTTCATGCCCAAACATCTCCTGTTATTCAACTCTCTCTCATCTCATGGTAATCCCATAATACCCATTTGTCACTGAGTCCTCAAACCTTCCAATGTCTAGGCCAGTCACTCCACTGAATTGCCTCTACTTTGAGAATTGCTTCTTCATGCTCAGAAACAGATCTTTATTTCTTCAGATAATTGACTCTGGCTTCTTAGTTCTAATTTAAATGATTCACATGAGACTGAAAAAATTTACCTGGGACCAGTGTATTCTTTAAAGAACTGTGGAGAAAATCAGGGTGCCATGGGTACACACTAAGCAGACACCTCAGTTTTCAAAAGGATTAGTTTTGCCCACTCTTAGAAAAAAAGGGCAATGATTATTAGGATTTAGGATTTTTTAAAGAAGTCACATTAAATGATTCTTTCTTCTTTTAATAGGGTTGCCAGACTGATAATTGAAGGAATTCTAGGGCATGGTATACTGAGATTTCTGTAAGACATTTGCTAAGCTGCCATCTGATATTCAGGATAGAGAAATACTCAGATTCTTAGCTAACTGAAGAAACAAACCCAAACAGTGCTAACCAATAGTTTGAGATCAACTTGTAAGGTATGGCATGCCTTGAATCTTGTTCAGCCCCCTTACCAAATAATTCTGATGAAAGCACAAAAAAGAAATATATATACAATTTTATTTTTAAATATTTGTCAAGGAGTGACAGATACAATAAAGCACAATGAGTTCTTTCAATATTTATTGAGGTCTTACTGTATTTCAGATGCTCTGTCAGGAGACAGGAATATGAATGAAAGTCCTGGCTTACAAAAAACTATAAAAATTTGACAGATCTGGCCTATAGACTGTTCTACTCCATCTAATCAGTACAGGTTTTTCTTAAAAACTTGTATGAGCTGCCAAAAATTAAAAATCAGACTTCTCACTAAGAAGTGCATATCTAACTTCTCTCAAGAAACAAAAATATCTCGAAAAACTACGCCAGGGCTCATACTTGGCCGCAGCTGGTTTGCTCTGCATAGGGCTATCCTCCTTTAAGATGGGAGTATGTGCTCTCCTTAGGTCAACTCGCATAACATAGTTCATAAAGAAAATGTTCTACACCCTACTCTGGTGAGTAGCATCTAGGGTCTCAAAAGCTTGCAAGTGGCCATATAAGACACAGCTATTCATCCCAGCAGGTTTGGAGCAAAGGAAAATGAAGAAAACAAAAGACACAAGGAAACTACTAGCCCAAAGGACTAAAGGATCACATGAACCAGACTCCACCAGCCTGAGCTCAGAAGAACTGGATGGTGCCTGGCTACCATGACTTACCATTCTGACAGAGATCACGACAGAGTCCCAGACAGAGAGAAAAATGTAGATCAAAAACTCAAATTCACAAGACCAGACTTACTAGTCTGACAGAGACTGGAGGAACCCCTGAGACTACAGTCCCCGAACACTCTGCTAACTCAGAACTGAAGCCACTCCCGAAGCCCACTTTTCAGCCAAATATTAGACAGGCCTATAAAACAAACAATAACACACATGAGGAACGTGCTTCTTAGTACGTGAGATCAAATGGGCAACTCCTGCCCAAAAGCAAGACAAGGCAGGATGGGACAGGAAAACTGGATGAATGGACATGGGGAACCTGGGGTTGGAAGGAGGAGAGTGCCAGCACATTGTGGGGATTGCAACCAATGTCACAAAACAATATGTGCATAAATTTTTGAATGAGAAACTAACTTAAGATGCCAACTTTCACCTAAAGCACAATTAAAAAAAAAAAAAAGTATGTGCTCTCTTGTTGTTGTTGTTAGTTGCTGTCAATTGATTCCAACTCATGGTGACCCCATTGAGTACAGAGTAGAACTGTGCTCCACAGGGTTTTCAAGGCTGGGACCTTTCAAAAGCAGGT
>NW_004443985.1:16276301-16299246 GCF_000243295.1 Trichechus manatus latirostris
GTTTCACTTCACTACCTAAGTGATCCCTGCAGGCATCATGGTATAAAGCATGACTAAGTGCTGTCTTGCCAGCAGGACTTCTGTCAACACAGCAGAATAAACAGAAGCACAGGGACCCCTCCCAGAACAAACACACAGAAATGCTTAGTAAAAGACACAAAAAGATCTCAGGAGAGCAGTTGTGGCAACCTATGGGGTTGCTGGTACTTGATATAGGCTTTTTGTGAAGGTTTTGATACATATCCAAAAGTTGTGTCCTCCAGACCTTAGGAGGAGGAGCTGAAAATGAGAATCCTGCATAAAGCTGAGAACCGCCAAGAGTTCCTCTGTCCCTTAGAAAGAGCACTAGAAAATTTCATTCACTGGTATGGGAGTCAAGAGGAAAAAAGTCATTCTGAGATATTAAAACACGAGACCTGTACAATGTATGCATGTGGAACTCAAAAAACAGGGAGTTTTCTAACTCTACCATATCACCCACATTTATTAGCTGATAAATTCTTATGTAAAGAGCTTTTCATCAACAACTTGGTAGGGTGAAAACTTAATTATTTCCCTTTACATAACAATTTTCAAAATAAGGACTTAATGTAATAGTAACCTCCAATGGTCGCTATTTTGGTCAGCTCTGTATTACAATGAACTCATGGATTTCTTGTTTATCCAGTGTTTAATCAACTACAGTCATTATCTCTTTTGATTCCAAATTATCTCAAATTTAGACAGTGAGACTCCTATGCCGCCCCTTCTTTAAAATAATATTTTATTGTGTTTTTTGTGAAGGTCTACATAGCAGTTTAGGTTCCCAGTCAACAATTTCTACACAAGTTGTTAATGACTTTGGTTACATTCTTGCCTATGCCCTTTTAACACACTACAGCTGGTCTCTGAGCGCCTCCTTGCTTTTTGGCACAAGATATCCCAGGCTCGCCTTATATTCTCCCTCTCCACATCTGAAATCAGCTGTTTCTCTGAAGGGTCTAGGTTTCTTTTCGTGGGGAATACTAATTAGTGAGCAAGGTCTAGGTACTAGGTATACTCACTGCTACCGAGATGTCATTGTTTCAGGCCCCTTTTGATGGACAGAACAGGAAATACATGTTTTAAGTATCATGACTTCCCAATGATAGTACCAATTTAAATTTGACATTACAGGGTATTTCTCTTAATTTCTTTGAATTTATAACTTTCTCTTACACTGAATATCTTGGCTTCTAAAAACAAAGATATCTGTTTTTATACATTAACAGTTTTAAAATTACAATACTAATATTATTACTAACAATAAAACGACTGAGAAAAATTCAAGATTTCTTTGCAGTTTTATGTTCTTAAAATATTACCCACTAAGTATCTCACCTTTTTCACACACCACATTTCCGTATGTTCTTAGGTCTATTTCAAGACCTTTATATTCTGTTCTACTCTGATCCAATCTTCTATCTACCTAGGAGTAACTGAATTTTAATAGATGTGTGGTAACTCAAGTGAAACTCTGATTAGTTGAATCTGGGGAATATGCAGACATCTTTCTGGATAGAAAAGCCTCCAAAGGTTTGCTGTTTTCTTTCTTTTTCAGTTGTTTGTTCAATCATTTTTCAGTTCGTACTCCAGCAAAGGGGGAAAAAAAATCTTAATATCTTTAGAGTACTTGAAACTGAGAAACTTGAATTAAGTATCTAATTCAGTTACAAACTGTATTTTTAGGGATATCATACCAAAATTTCAATTCTGTAATAAAGGCAGTCTACAGGTTAGGAACATCCGACTTGCATACAACGTGTAGTTATGAACCAACCCACATAAAGCCTATTAAAAACTTAAGTACATACAATGGTTCGTAATAACAAATAGGTGCTACTTTACGATGCATATCAAAACTTTGTTGTTATTATTACTGTATTATTATGCTAAAGATGTTTTAGTGTATCGGGAAGTGTTTCTTCAATTTTTTTATGCATAGAAAGGTACTATATACTACATAAAGGTACTAAAACCATTGCCATCGAGTCAATTGGGACTCATAGTGACCCTATATATATACATATATATATATATATAAAGGTACTATATACTACATATACAATATACTAAGACAAACGTTTGACTAACTGACGTTAGATACGAACCATACCTAGCTGTTCCAACTCACGTCCAAATTCGACTTAAAGACAGATTTAGGAACAGAACTTGTTCATAATCCAGGGAATGCCTGTACTGTAGTAAAATTTTGTGTATTATTTTCAATTAAAAAAAAAAAAATCAAAGTTAAGAAATACTTAAGAGTCCCAAAGGAGGAAAACTATCTTTTGTTTATCCTGGAGCATAGTTTAAAATACAAAGAATTTTCAAAGTAAGAAGGTGACTACAATGAATACTTGGTATAACATCTGAGGTAAATTCAACAGGTGTCTGTTGAATAACTTTTTTGAAAGAAGTGATTTGTTTTAATGGGCTAAGATAGTTTTGTTTAGTGCTACTGAATAGCAAATAGCATAAAGAAACTAATAAAATGACTGTATAAGAGAACGTCACAGACAGAAAGGGCCACATAAACCAGAGACTTCATCAGCCTGAGACCAGAAGAACTAGGTGGTGCCCAGCTACCACCAATGACCGCCCTGACAGGGAACACAACAGAGAGTCCCTGGCAGACCAGGAGAAAGGTGGGGTGCAGAACTCAAATTCTAGTAAGAAGACCAGACTTAATGGTCTGAGTGAGACTGGGGGAACCCCAGAAAGCATGGCCCCTGGATTCTCTATCAGCCCAGAACTAAAACAGTTTCTGAGGCCAATTCTTCAGACAGGGATTGGACTGGACTGTGGGACGTAAAGGGATATTCGTGAGGAGTGTGCCTCTTAGCTCAAGTAGATACAAGAGACTAAACGGGCAGCTTCTGTCTGGAGGTGAGATGGGAAGGCAGAGAGAGTTAGGAGCTAGTTGAACAGATGGAGAATCGGGTGGAAAGGAGGAGTGTGCTGTCACAGTACAGGGAGAGCAATTAGGGTCACATAACAATGTATGTATAAATTCTTGTATGGGAGACTAACTTGAAATGTAAACTTCATCTAAACTACAACAATTAAAAAAAAAAAGAGAGTGTCACAGAATCGTTACAAGTGAGATCATACGGTATTTGTTTTTTTGTGACTGGCTTATTTTACTCAGCATGATGTTTTCAAGGTCCATCCATGTTGTGGCATTGCATCAGGACTTCCTTTCTCTCCATGGCCGAGTAGTACTCCATTGTGAATATGTACCACATTTTGTTTATCCATCATCTGTCTATGGACATTTCGGTTGTTTCCACATTTTGCCTACTATGAAAAGTGCTGCAATGAACATTGGTGTTCAGGTAATACATGTATTTTTAAAGCACTATTAAAAGCTTTAAAAAGCCTCAACATTTTTCTTTAAAATTAGCTTATATTTCATTAAAAATTCATTCATAAACAGACACCATCATACTGCCTGAGGTTTTCAAGTGAAATAGCTTTTCTCCTTTAATATTCTATAATTAGCATGAGTCTCTATTACCAGGGATGTATGAGAACAAGCAATGTTAATTAGCATAAAGAATATTCCCAAAACACCAATATTTTAAAACAGACCAGCAATGAGAATTCCATCTGCAAAACAAGCTACATATTTTACTGTTCAACAATAAAAACAATTATAATGTAATTACAGAAGAAGGCAAATATTGAGGAATTTTGTTTAAACAGTATAAGCTGTCCTTACTAATAGTTTTATAGTATTTATAAATAATTGTGAATCAAGATTGCAAAGAATGGTAATAAAGCACATAAAGCACAGATTTGTACAACCTGAATTTCTTACAAAGATGTTAGGTAATTTTCCTCAAACAGCTGAGGATTACCAGGTGGTTTGGAATAAGTAAGCATAAGCTCACATTTCATTCATTCAAAACTTAGTTTCAGTATTTCAGGAATTTAACTTTTTCTTTCTTTTTTTTTGTCTCCTTTTTTGGGCTATGCCTCCCAGTAACAGTCATTCTAAAGGAAACACATGATTGTTTTTATCCAAATGTCTTCTGTGTAATTTTAGGGTATCTATTTTTAGGTCACATTAAAAGACAATTCTAGATGTGACACCACTAGCAGCATTAGGGAAAAAAGAAAAGACTAATTTCTGTTGAGCAGTTTGACAGGCCATTTTAAAGGTCTAAAGGAATTCACTGACAGCACAGATGGTATCATATCAAGAATAACAAAGACTGGAACCTCTGTCATAACTGTAACTTATCTTAGTTTACTTTCAATAGGTTGTCGGGCATGTCACGCCCACTACAACAGCTGAGTGCATAAAACAATACAGCTAACAGTGAAAGCACACACAAATAATTAGGGATGGTGAAGAAAGGGAGAAACATAAGCCATTGATAGCTTTACACAATTTTCTAATTTCCAGGATATTTTTGTGCTTAACCATAATCTTTTCTGGTAGGTTGCTTCACTTACAAAAAAATTCAGTGAAGACCATGACAAGAAAAGACAGACATGCGAAAAATCGTACCTTAAAGAGGAAGGAGGAAATCACAATAACAGGACTTAAGGCATACAGCAAATGCACAGACTGGTTTTTACAGACACAATAAAGGAGTAGATTTTGAGAGGCTGAAAGTGGAGGAGTCATATGAGATATGATTAAAATCCAGTACAAATCACCTTTTCAAAAGAACTAAAGAATAAATAAAAGGAACAAAATAGTATCTTGTGCTTTACATGAGATGAGCTCATAGCCTCTGTTACAAGGTCTGACCTGTACCAAGAGGGATCTATAACCAGTCCACTTAAACCATCATGAAAGTAGCTACATTTACATCTCCCCAGAATCAAAAGTTCTTTTGGGACATCTGCACACATATGCCTTACGCTTTGCTACATTTTGAACCCCACCTCTACCTCTAAACCAAAAAGTCTTTGCAGGTATTAGCCTGCAATAGACTGCTTTTTCATAATCCTCTATAGATGCTTTTCAAATAGCAAGTACTCTATAAATGCTATCTGAGTCAATGACTTTGGGTAATTTGTAACTGATAAGAGGGCCAGGCAGAAACTTTCACCAAAAACACAATAGAATATATATATATATATTTTTTTTTAAAAGAAAAGGTCAGGCAGAAAGACCATTAATAACAAGAATTATAACCATTTTCTATCCAAATATCAAGACATGGGGTCTGACAACAGGTCAGAATCTATGAAAATTGAATAACCAGAAAATCCAAGACATAAGCCTTCTGTATCTATAGAAGAAAACAAACAAAAAACCTTTTATCTCCAATTTAAAAATCCCACTTCCTATTCTGTGTGTGTGTGTAAAATACTTGACTGAATTGCACTGATTAGCCTACTTCCAGAAGTAGTATCTATGTCAAAACTATAATTTGACAATGGCTCTTAATATGTAAAAACTCACTTAAATATGCCTGCCTCGTATTAAAAGCTCATGATACATTTAAATAAATCTATGAAAATAAATGTAGTAGCTGAATAATTCTGGTCTCATAATAACCAATTAGACAAATATTTTTTTATTCATCTACAGAATATATTCATGTCTTTTAAGAATCAAACTATTGTATAATCATTTTTATTCCTTTATGGACAGTCTACAATTACTAAAGACAACTATTTATATGAAATAATGTCAGAGATAGACAGCCTGAGCTTTTAGCTCTAACGCAGACAAAGAAATGTGTGATTCTGTGTGATTTTAATGAACTTTCCATCAAATGAGGTGAAAATAAATTCAGTTTATTTTAAAGTCACACCCCAACCCACAAGCCAACTCTCCTTTCCAATTTTTCCAATTCTGACAGTAATAGTAATAAAAATAAAATAACAAGGATGACTATGATGATAGCAGTTACCACTTGTATGGGTCATGCTGGCCACAACACTTCTCTCTGAATCCAACCAGAGCTCCCAAGAGACTCAAGAGTACCTCAAGTAATCATTCTTTCACAACCAGGAAGGGTATGGAGGAGTAATCATTCTCTCATTCTCTCCATTTTACACATATGGTATCTAATGCATACCAAAAAAAAAAAAAGGAACATCTGTTGCGATATAGTCGATTCCGACTCACAGCGACACTGCAGGACAGAGTAGAACTACCCCAGAGGGCTTCCAAGGAGCAGCTAGTGGATTTGAACTGCTGACCTTTTGGTTAGCAGCCACAGCTCTTAACCACTGCACCACCAGGGCTCCAAACTATAGACAGGTTAAATGGCACATAATGGGCTTTCAATAAATGTTTGATCTTGCTCACCAAAGTAAAGGTGCTGGGTAAATTGATGGAAAGAATTAAGATTAAAAATGGATCATCTTGGCTCTTAGTTTAAAACATTCCCCTTTAAGAAAGGCTGAAATCAAAGTAAAAAATGTACAAACAAATCAAGAAAAGATGTGCTCTCTTGCAAACCTTTGGCACAAAGGTTTTCTCTTAAAAATTGTCTGGATCCCCATCTGTCATGGATTGAATTGTGTCTCCCAAAAATATGTGTATCAATTCGGCTAGGCCATGATTCCCAGTATTGCGTGACTGTCCACCATTTTGTCATCTGATGTGATTTTCCTATGTGTTGTAAATCCTGCCTCTATGTTAACGGGGAGAGGGGAAGGGGTGAGATAGGTACTACTTATGTCAATGAGGCAGGACTCAATCTACAAGATTAGATTGTGTCTTGAGGCAATCTCTTGAGATATAAAAGAGAGAAGTGAGCAGAAACAGAAGGACCTCCTACCAGCAAGAAAGTAGTACCAGGAGAATAGCATGTCCTTTGAACCTGGAGTCCCTGTGCAGAGAAGCTCCTAGTTCAGGGGTAGACTGATGACAAAGACCTGCCTCCAAAGCCGACAGAGAACGCCTTCCCCAGGAGCTGAAGCCCTGAATTTGGAATTCTAGCCTACTAGACTGTGACAGAATAAACTTCTGTTTGTTAAAGCCATCCACTTGTGGTCTTTCTGTTACAGCAACACTAAATAACTAAGACACCATCGAAGCCATCTCTTCCCCAAAATGAAACTCTTCCATGACTTCAATAATAATCATGAAAATACATACTAAAACCTCGTTCATGTAAAACCTAAATGACTTGGGAAAGCTGGTTTGGATTATCTGCTATTTATTAAAGAATAGAACATTTAAACCCTGGAAAGACTAGTTCCTACCCCGCCCCCAAAGCAACTATTTTCAATTACGAATTTTAACCCAAATTCTGCAAGTAATTAAGAAAATGACTGTGGCGACATCCTTAACAGACAGTTCTCATCTATTCAAAAGTTACTAATGAGAACATTTAGAAACTGAAGGATTCAATTTGGCAACAATATTGATGCTAACCTAAAGGTAGGAATTATTTAATAAGAGTGGCTTGCATAGCGACCTTACAGGACAGAGCAGAACTGCCCCATAGAGTTTCCAAGAAGCAGCTGGTGGATTCAAACTGCTGATCTTTTGGTTAGCAGCTGAACTCTTAACCACTGTGCCACCAGAGGAGAGTCAACAGTAAACATTTAAGGCAAGCCGATACAATCTGTAGATTGTCCATGTCCTTGGTTTTCTTATCCTCCTTGCTGACAGCTTTTGCTGTTTAATCATTCATTTCTGCTTCACCCAAGAATAGATAAGATGTAATAAAATTCAAATTGGATAATTCTGTCTTAAGTTAGGAGCACTTTCAGGAAGTTTTGTGGATTTCCATAAACAAAATAAAAGGCAAGAAAACATATGTTCAATTATTTATAAAGCTATTCCTAAGTATTGGCTACAGGTTGTTGTTTTTGCTTTGCTGCCATTGTTAGATACCAACGAGTTGATTCTGACTCTTGGCGACCTTATATATTACAGAACGAAAAGCTGTCGGGTCCTGTGCACCATCCTCATGACCCTTGATATGTTTGAGTCCACTGTTGCGGCTCTTTTGTCCTCCATCTCACGGAGGGTTTTACTCTTTTCATTAGTCTTCTCCTTTACCAAACATGACATCCTTTACTGTCACTGCTCTTTCCTGATCACGTGTCCAAACTCTCACCATCCTCGCTTCTAAGAAGCATTCTTAGTATTTCTTCTAAGACTGATTTGTTTGTTCTCCTGGCAGTCCACAGTATATTCAGTATATTCAATATATCCAACACCACAAATCTGAATGCACCAACTATTCTGTCTTCCTTTCACTGTCCAGCTTTCGCATGCATGTGAGGAGACTGGCTATACAGTAACCCAAATTAAACCACAGCCTTACAATCATTAAAACTATAATGATTGTGGCATTCTGGCTCTGTTACAATTTGTAGGTTTTAGTAACATATTGATTGATCTGCTTTCCTTCTTTTTTAGCACTTAGAGATTTTTTTTTTTCCTGCTTCCTATAAGCAGTTCCTAATTAAGTCTCTGTCTGTGGGTTTGGCTGGTTTTTGGTCTGTGGAACAAAGAATTTGGTTTGGCCCTTTGACTTTGGTTTCTGGAAATAACCTAAGCAATCAAGATGCCTTTGTTTTCCAAAATAGCTGAGTAGGTAGAGGCTACACAGGGAGGGTGGGGGGACCTAATGCAGTCATACATATTCCATTGACTGAATAGACATAACTGCATTAAGGTCCCAGTCGTGCATATTCATTGAGGTCCCAATGACTAGGGGACCCAGGACCTTAGAGTGCTCTCTTTGGGGCCTCCTGGACCTGTGAGAACGTCCATGCACAGGAGAGGGAGCTGAAGGTCCCTATACACAATAGAGACCCAGTGCTAGCAACTCTCCCAGACCCTGCCTGATGCCATCTGTAAGCTTGTATCTTTTCTGGCTGTAATAAATGGCTAACTGTAGTATAGGTAATAGTCTCTGTGAGTCATTCTGCTGAATTATCAAACCCACCGGGGGCAGTGAGAACCAGCAGAGAGGCTGGTATTTGCCTATTTGGCAGGGACTGGAAGGATAGAATCCTAACTTCTGGAGACCCAACTCTGGGTGGTTAGGGTCAGGAGAAAGTGCCGTGTGGGTGGCTGGTGTCAGAGATGGAGAAGTGGGAAAGCAGGGACGTGAATTATCTTTACATTTTGGAAATTAGCCTTATGTTGACAATTATTCATACACTGTCTCTACCAAGGCTAGTAAGGATGCCAGAGAGAAAGCATTATGATTGGTAGATAAACCAACGCCTATGTTGGGGAGAATTTTTTTAAGCTTTAAAAGGACGTGCCTAGGTATTTTGATATGCAATAATAGAAAATATGCCAATGGAGCAGAATTTGTGGCTTAAACCACATCAGGTGACTTGAGTTTGTTCTGAGGGTACAGATTTCAGCTCAAATACAGACCAGTAATGCATCTCAGAAGGATTCCTGGTAGCGCAGTGGTTAAGCACTCAGCTTTGCTAATTGAAAAGTTGGCGGTTCAAATCCACCAGCCGCTCTGTGGGAGAAAGATGTGGCAGTAGACTTCCATAAAGATTACAACCTTGGAAACCCTATGGAGTAGTTCCACTTTGTCCTACAGGGTCATTATGAGTCAAAATCAATTCGATGGCAATAAGTTGTTTATTTTGTTTAATCCATCTCAGGAGACAAAAGTATGAGAGAATGGATTGATGAGTGGAAAAGATATGACATATATATATTAGAAATAGTATCAATATTTGCCCTGAAGTTGATCAAAACAGAACCTAACCCTGGGTACGAAAGTGAGATTTAGCTCTGCTAAAGATCATATCTGATTTCTTAAGCAGTTTCATCAGTGTCAGCTGTGAGATACACTTAACATTAAATGACAAGGCAGGATTACAGCACAAGCCCTGGAGTCCAGCCAATTTATCATCCTTGAAGCAATGCAGGAAGATACATAACACTACTGAAAATAGCAGAAGGCTGTCCAGGCAGCTGCTGCATGGTGATCTCAAATGGGGAGACCACAAACCAGGAGGACAGAAGAAATGTTTTAAGGGCACACTGAATCACAGCATCAAATGCTAAAAACACAGCCCTGGGCAGCAGTAAACAATTGTTTCTGCGACTCCAATAGTCAGAATGAAGTGATCCCTTTGCAGCAAAGCTACTGAGAAGAACATGATTCTCAAACAGTTGCTTGCTGACACGGACAGAGTGTACAGATAATTGCTGCAATTCAAATCAAAGGAAAATTTAATGAAAAAGATGAATTACATATTTTCTTTAAAGCAATTCACAAACACTATCAGAAATATGATCTTATCAAGGTATCAACAATCTTAATCACTCATCTAAAATGGAAATTAAAATTATGTTAGTTTGGTTTTAAAAGTAACATCAAATGCCCAAAGGGTTAATTTTCCAATGTAAAAATGTTCCCTCCCTTCTCCAGTATCAGAAAACATTTGGAACATGTTAAGTGCTAGATAAACTGTGGAGTTAATTTATTAATCCTTTTCTATGACATGGAATTGAAATCTTGTTTGTTTTTTAATTATCCTATTAGAAATAATGCATTCATTGATGGGCAAACTATTTCCTTGATCATTTATCTTTGAGTAAATTATACTGGTACGATAATACGGAATAATTTAGTTAAAAATCCTGTACAATAAGTGTGTATTATCAAACTTTAAGAAAGGAGGGAAGGCTGGGACAAATAAGAGTGCAAATGAAACTGTATTTTATAGATATAGCCAGTTTTCCTAATTTACAAGGTTACATCTCAAGTATGTCTTCAAAATAAGCAACAGAAACTTAGAATGCATTTTCCCAAAGAAACAATGAATAATGGTTAGGTTCACAGACTGGCCCAAAGATGCCAACTTAACCCGTGATATACCTAAAATAATGGACATTTGCAATGAGAAAAGATAGATAACCATTGCAACACATACTAGCAATGAAAACAGAAAAAAATTGAAGAAACAAGAGACTACAGTAATCAGAAATTAAGCGAACTCTCTGCAGCAAAGCCATTGAAAAGAACATGATTTCAGAGTAACTGCTGGCAAACAGGGAAAGAGTATATGAATAATGGCCTCAACTCAAGTAAAAGGATAATTTTACATAAACAGCATGAAAAACGGCAATTTACTAAGTGGGAGAACTTTACTGGAGTGGATGAGGAATTAGTTAAAAGCTTTTGAGAATATTTTGAAATATAAGCTGGAACAAGGCAGGTACTTTAAAAGTTATTATTAATTTCCTTTCAAAATGCGTTTATTTTCATCAATCAGGGGGAATTAGAAGCCCTAACTTCTTCTGCTCCTCTCTTAAAAGCCAGTTAACTTCTTTTTCACTCTATACACTTGTCATTGGTGACTTCATCTGCTTCCCTGTATTCAATCATCTTCTTTCTCCTGGACTTCCAAATCTATACTCCCAGCCCAGATCTTTTCTCTATGTTCACTAATACATGTGTTCAACCGCCTTCTGAATATTTCCACCTGGATGTCCCAAAGACACTTCAAACTCAGTATGTACAAAGTTCAATTTATCACTCTATCACTCTTAAGAAAACAAAAACATATGCACCACCTACTCATAGCCTAAGTCAAAACCCCCAAAGTCAAAACCCCCAGCCCTTTACCCTTTCTTCAACACTTACATACAATCATTTCTCACTCATATTAATGCAATAATAGCCTACCTGTTCTTCCCACTTCTACTTTTCTTTCTTCAAATCCAACCTTCAAATTCTGCCAGTACTTCCTAAAACTCAAACTGGAAAATGTTACTCCTACTTAAAACTCTGCAACTGCTCTTTTGACTTCAGATAAAGTATAAACTCCTTAACGTGGATTACAATGTCCTTTGTGACTTAACCTTGTTTAAAATTAATAATTTCTCAAGTTGCAAAAACTGTTTTAAAAAAGGGGTTATGTAACTACTATTCATATGTTAGAATAAGTTATCCCAAGGATGGAGAAGGAGCAAGAGGGTGGAGAAGAACCCTTAGACCAACATAACCTCTGAGATCCCTTGTGGTCAGCAGCCTCCCTCACACCCCCTTCCACTACCTCCTCAATCTACATCTTTCTTCACTCTCCAAGTCTTTAATACTGGGAAATCGACATTAAAAAACACATTTTTTAATACAACCAACATCATACAAAAAAAAAAAAAAAAAACTTTATTTTTATCTAAAAGTAAATAAGCATACATGAAACTTGTTGTTATTGTTGTTAGGTGCCACAGAGTAGGTTCCGACTTATAGCGACCCTACAAACAACAGAACAAAACACTGCGCGGTCCTGTGCCATCCTCACAATTGCTGTTGTGCTTGAGCCCACTGCTGCAGCCACTGTGTCAATCCATCTCATTGAGGGGCTTCCTCTTTTTCCCTGATCCTCTACTCTACCAAGCATGATGTCCTTCTCCAGGAACTGATCCCTCCTGACAACATGTCCGAAGTATGTGAGATGAAGTCTCACCATCCTTGCCTCTAAGAAGCATTCTAGCTGTACTTCTTCTAAGACAGATTTGTTTGTTTTTCTGGCAGTCCATGGTATATTTAATACTCTCCGCCAACACCATAATTCAAAGGCATCAATTCTTCTTTGGTATTCTTTATTTACTGTCCAGCTTTCACATGTATATGAGGCGACTGAAAATACCATGGCTTGGGTCAGGTGCACCTTAGTCCTTAAAGCAGTATCCTTGCTTTTTAACACTTTTAAAGAAACTTAGGACCCTAAAATCATGTCCTAATGAGAATGAACTGATTGTGAACTGAATTCTCAGTGACAGAAAAAACATACCAGCAGAAATCTTTTAATTATATTTGTAAGATGCCATATGGTATCTCTTATGAAGTAACTCACCCCTTCCTGACAATAGTAAATTCAGGAGAACAACGGATGTTCTCTTCACCTGAATTTCACTGAGCCAGGGTGAAAGGTGCAGAGCAAAGGAAGGATCTGAAAGAATGACTCACACACACACTCATCACCTTACACATGTTTTCCCTAAATCAATTTGATCCTATACTTTAAAAAAAACATGCTAGGCCTATATTCCTCTGAGATATTTCCATAAAATAGTGGCTTATGATCACTTGACATTTTCTTTTCCTCACGGACAGTGAATTTATAGATTTAATGGAATATTGGATCGCTTTTCTCACTCTGCTGCCAGAGTACATTTCTACACATTTCTTCTCACATTTCCCTAGAAAGAGATCACATATGACCATCTGATATGAATCCAGTGCTAATCTACACATTAACCCTACCTTTCTTAGTTTTAATTTATACGCTCAAGTACCCTGAGTACATAACCTTCAGATTGTTTTTAATGTGGGAAAATGAAAACAACAGCTCAATAGGCAGATTTAGAGGAATACTGTATAAAATCTTTATTAGAATACAGTAATTAAATAAAGTGCCCTTTCCAGTTAGGAGGGCAGGAGGCATGAAGGCTCTATTCACTAACATCAACAAACCAGCACTGACAACACTGTGGATTCTCACAAGATCCACAGGACAAGATTACTGAAAATGAGAATAGAATTTAGTTCCAGCAGTTCCCAACTTTTAAACTAGTTATATTTCATAACTTAGTCTATCTACCTTAGCTGCTCACAGCCTGGAATCCACTTACCCAATTATTTTATATACAGTTCAAAGACTCCCACAATAGTTTCTAAAAAATCATTTAAGCCATAATGTTCCTAAAATACAGACTATCACTGGAGAATCCAACTCTGAATCAAGGGACAGTATACTCAAAAGTACAATATAAGAAAGGTACTTTACACCATATATATAGAGCAAGAACCCCTAGATCAAAGTCACTGATCGCAGATGCATAAGCACTCCGAGAGAGAGCTGAAGGAACAGGGACCAAGGAAGGTAAAAATATGACTATAGAGGATAAAGGTCAGGGAGACCAATTCTCAGGAAGTTCTTATCTGACTGAGGTTGTAGAGCGTTGAATAGAACACGTTACAGAGTGTGTGTTAAATATGAAGGCATACAGGGCAGGGAGTCCTGTGAAAGAAGAAATGAAAAAAGGCTGAACACAAGAGAGAAGCTATCCTTGAACAGCCTGCCTTCCTTCTTCCCTCTTTTTCCCACTGTCACTAGGGACCCAGTTCTGTATTTTCTTCCTAGATTAAGGGAAAACATGACAGGTGTGGCACTGTGGTTATAGGCAGCAGCTTCCCAAAACTGGGAAGGAGTGGGAAATTGAAAGCATTGTTCAAGATCTAAGGGAATTCCTATGGCACCTCCCAAGGGGCCATTTGCCTGTAGAAACCTAGGTAAATTGAGCAATTAGAGACCTTTTTGCATCAATTCCAACAAAATGATGTTGTTGTTGTTTTTATTCCCAATGAAGAAGCTTAGCAACTTCACCTCACTCCACCCCTTGCTCTTTAGATTTTCAATTTAATACCTCCTTAGAGAGGTTTGTTGAATTGTCTAATGTCTACCTCTGCCATTAGCTGAATGGTTCAGGAGGGTAGGAATCAAGTCTATTTGATTCACCATTCTACACTTCAGAGTTTAGCATTGTGCCTGAGACATAAGTAGGGCTCAATAAATACATAATCTTGAAGAAACATGGGGGAAACGCGGGAACACTTCTTCAGGTGTGAAGAGCTACATTTTAATTATGTATTTTAAAATGTCTAATACTTACTGGCCACAGATATTCAATCTTATGACAATACAGTAAGTATCAATGTATTTTTGAAAGCTACCCACCCACAAGATACATATAGCAGTACTAATTTTAGAGAAAACACTTCCGTCACTAAGAGTATATGGATCACAACATAGAATTTGCACAAATGCCCGCAAATCACTGCAACTAAAAATGCAACGGTTAAAAGGAGTCACAGAGATTTGTCAAATAAGATAGCTAATAATATTTCCTTAAGTAAAACCTGGTCTACTAAAAAAAATATTTTAAGTTAAAATGTTATCAATTATTCACCCTTGTCTGTTTACTGGAGCCCTGGTGGCACTCGGCTGCTAACCAAAAGATCGGCAGTTTGAACCCACCAGCCGCTCCACAGGAGGAAGATGTGGCAGTCTGCTTCTGTAAAGATTACAGCCTTGGAAACCTTATGGGACAGTGCTACTCTGTCCTAAAGGGTCACTATGAGTTGGAACCGACTCCACCGCAGTGGGTTTGGTTTTGGTTTGTTTAGTTCAGAGTCTCTAAAACTTCAACTTCAGCCAATTGCATATTTGTGCTTTTTGCCCTATTCCCATACTAGTTTTCATACTGAAGTTTTTAATCAACACCTTTTTAAAACATAAGTAAATGCATTTCAAAGAGAAACCTTATCAAGTCAAAAACAAAAGCCAATTCACCAGCAAATTAATAGGTGATCATGAAATTTATTACAGACGAATAAAAGAACTTGAGAGCTACTTACAAACATTTTGAATACAGGTACATGTGCCACCAATAGCTCACATACTAAGCCCTGAGAAGCATGGGTTTGTTCCTGCAGAGGACAGAGTCTGGCCACAGAGGATGCATGTTTTTATGGCTTGGAAGGACAATGCTGTCCCACACCTTCAGCTTTAGTTTCATGTACATGTTTTAGGGTATAATCAACACTACAGTAGGGGCACACATAGTTTTGAAAAAAGTTTGTATTTTAATGAAATTCCTGTATATGCTAACGAAACTAACACGTGAGTAATTTAAAAGTAAACTGTGGTATTTGTTTTTCTCGTCATTTGTGGTTAGTTTTGAGTATATTCTACTCCCTGACTCTATTTCCTTTTAGATACATATATAAACAACGTGCATCTGAGCTTACTCTGTATTCTTATTTTAAGAAATTTGTGTGGTTTCCTGTTCTGCTTTTACTACCTCTCAACTGTAGTAATATACTTCATGTAATAGCAGATTAAGAAAATGTCACAGAAGGAATAATTAGCTTTAAAATATCAAAAATAGGTATTGGGAGTACTGTATTTTTACACAAACAATGCTCACCTTCTGCATGTTTGCCGGCTGCGCCCTCCCCCCATGAGGTATTTTCATAAGCACGCCATGCTAATTTTTTTGTTGCTGTTTTTTAATTTTATCGTGTTTTGGGTGGAAGCTATTTTTTTTTTTAACAGCAACATGTGGAAGAGGATTGGCATGGTGGAGTTTGTGAGAGTGCCTCGTGGGGGGAGGGTGCGGCCAGCAAACAAATACAGAAGGCGTGCATTATTTGTATAAAAATATAGTAGTGGTTATGTGTGTCTCTCCAAAAGCATGTATGTAGTTTTATACATATAGTCAATTCCTATGGAGAAAAATCGAATTTACTAAAAGGTTTCATTTGCCAATGCACATACACCAAAAAAACAAAACTCGTTGCCGTCAAAGTCAATTCCGACTCATGCACATGTAAGAGATGTAACACAAAAGCTGTTTAAAACTTGAAATTTCAAATATTATTAGGATTTTAAAAAACACACAAATAATAATAAACTCATCATATACCAGGGTACTGTGCTAAGCACTTTATCTATACTGCTTCATTTAATTGTCTCAAAAACTCTAAAACAGATGAGGAACTGAGGCTTGGAAGGTTTAATTCGTTGGAGGTCACCCAGCCAGTAAGTACAACAGGTGAATTCACAAATAATTGCTGGATCCCAGAGCCTGAGCTCACACACGTTCAATGCCAGATTCTAAAAATCATCTTTCAACAGGTCCCCTCAATATTCTCCACAACGGCAAGATCTAATAAACAGACCACTGATCAATTTGGTGGGGGAAACTCATAGTCATAAATTCAGGTCTAGCTCTGCCACTGGCTTTCAAATCAAGGCTTTTGTAAATCCTTCAAACTCTGGTCTCCTAAAGGCAAAAATATTATCTACATTTACCCACCTCACTGTGAGGATAATCAGGCAACAATTAGTGCTATCAACACTATCATTAAAAATTACTATTATAGTGAACAAAACCACACAGTAACACACTTGAGACGCAAGCTGAAACATATATACAAAAATACTCCTGATTCAGTGTCCTTGCTAAATGAAACTACTTTATCATTCTTTCAGGTATGTGAGTACTGAGGCTCAGCTGATTGAGTACACTGCAAATACTATCAAGGTCAGGGGATTTGATTTCCTTGCAGGCTCCTTAGCTTTTTTTCTATCCACAGTCAGAGATTAAGAGCATGGGCCCAATGCCAGCCAGTTGCATGGCATATGTAGAAGAACAAAGTAATTAGAAAAAAAGTATGACTACTGACATCTAACCTCCAAATCTAGGATAGATGCCTGTGACTGAAGTTAACAGAAATTGACACAAAATGTACAAAATAAACTGACTATAGAAAAGCCCCCCCAAAGTAGCACGCTCTATCTTGTGATTTGAAAGACAAGTATCTCAAAACATTTTGTTAGATAATGGCCCACCTAATCTAATCAATAGAAGAAAACTGCAAACATGAACATTATGACAGAGGACTTGCATTACACACAAACACATCTATATAAAATATTGTTGTTGGTTGCCAATGACTTGATTCTGACTCATGGTGACCCCGTGTGTGTTAGATTTTCAAAGCTGTGACCTTTCGGAAGCAGGCCACCAACACTGTCTTCCAAAGTGCCTATTGATGAACTGCCAACTTTTCAGCTAGTAGTGGAGTACTTAACCATTTGTGCCACCCAAGGACTGATTAACTGTGGCTATCCGTCTCTCTCTATGTAAACACATTTACAAAAATTTCTTTATTAAAATACTCCTCTAAATTAAATTGCTGCAAAGAAAATACTTTATGTACTGTTTATTATATATTATATTTTACTAAACATTATACATTTATATTGCTGAATATTGTTTTACAAAAGCCACATTACTCTAATTTATAGGCTACTTGTGGAATTTTTAAGAACACACTGACTATACTTAATGTTTGCCTTTTGCATTAACTTCAGAATTAACCTCCAAGTTAGCTGTGACCCTACAGTAAAGAAATAAAGAAGGTGACATTGTAATAACTGCAGTAAGCGTGGAGTTTTCACGGATCTGGACATGTTTGAGCTTTACAATTCTAGTAGCATGTCGATAGTGTATGTATCAGCAAAGACGTGCTAATTATAGTTGGCAAGGTCCTGGTTCTTCACACAGAAACAAGCAGAGAAAATGGGAAAGACAATTTATTAACCAATAATGGCTTGAAAGAATATTCTTTAAAACACATCAACTAAAAATCCACCCAACATGTAATGTGGTTCCCTAACTAAGAGTCCACCTAACAGAAAGAAACAAGTAGATAGCACTCTGAGTTTCATTGTAGTCTAACTTGTATTTTACATATTGTTGTCTAAGCCCTCCAACCAGATTATAAACTCATTGAGGGTGGAGACCAAGTGTTTCTCACCTTTGTATTCACTGTAGAGTCTACACTGAGGGTAGTGGGAACTCAAAAACACCTGATGAATTTTTCTGGTTCTTGGATCTGGTAGCATTCCCATAGTAAATTAAGAAGTGATCTACTAGTTTATAAATCAACCTCTTGTGAATCTGGTTAGCACAAATTAATTTCGCAGAGTTTGATTCCCATGGGTGAATTGCTAAAATCAGATTGCAGTAGAATGGTACATATATCAGAAGGGTACAGGAGAAAAAATTTCTAATAATTTCCTGTAAACTGTGCGTTCCTCCAGTACATATCAATGGGATTTTATGATAAAGTAACCCTCCTGTTGCACCATATTCTTTGATGTTTGTTATACCTTACGATGTCCAAGGAGCCCCAGTGGCTCAGCGGTTAAGAGCTCAGCTGCTAACCAAAAGGTTGGCAATATGAATCCACCATCTCCTCCTTGGTAACCCTATGGGGCAGTTCCACTCCGTCCTATAGGGCCGCTATAAGTCAGAATCAACCCGATAGCAAGCAGTTTATGATGTCCAAATAAAAACAAGAGTCTACGTTTCTTTTTGGTTTTGCCTATTATGGTAGAATAATATAACTCTCCATATCTCTAATGGCTTTTAAGGTATATAAATATACCTTTAACAGATATAATCTTTATAAAAACTTGGAGATGTAAAAAATTAGAAATATAAATGGATAAAAATAGTAATTTCCTTTAATATAACAATCCCTAAAGGCAAGAAGCAGCAAGTTCCATCCTGAAAGTCCCAGCAGATCTGTATACTGAGGGTGTTGCTAGCAGGCTGGTGTTTTGAGTAAGAAGATAATGATTTTAATTGGCTCATCACTGACGCTTCATCCTGAAAGGAAAGAAATGAACTCAGAGCCAATATTAACAGGTGATAATTAAATCATGGGTTCTGCATGCTTAATATCCTAGACTAGGGCAAGATGAGGCAACTGTAGGCCATTAACTTTAATAACTGGAGTTACTATCTCTCCTAAGCAGGATTTTATAGCATATTAGCAATGGCTGGTTAGTATTAAATCAGAAAATAAATTGTTTTCTTACTATGTTTTATTTGCTCAACTTCATACCTATTCATTTAAATGTGAACAATAATTTATAAGAAGTAATCTATCTTTTAAAAGGTAAATTTAAAAAAAAGATAAATACAGAACATTTATCTCCTAAAATCAATACCTCTGTTTTTAATTGTTATTTGTTTTCTACATTTAACGTATGTTACTAAGCCATGTTTAAATGGAGGCCCATGACTTGTTAACTTTAATTATAGTTGGGAAAAAGAAAAATTTAAACATTCCATTTTACTATAAAACCTGAAGTTCCTAATTGAGATGTTGACATATTCTGTCACAAAAATTTTATGCGTGACATTTGACTAATATTTTAAATATTAGGTGGTTAGGTATCATGTAGGATTTATAGTAGCAACCATTCTTCTTCCAGAAAGTTGTTTTATTTTGTTTTAAAGAACTTTCAATGTACATTTTGTTGCTGGACACCTTCAAGTTGATTCCGACTCACGGCGACCCCATGTGACAGAGTAGAACTTGCCCCATAGGATTTTCTAGGCTGTAATCTTTACAGTGGTGCAGTGGTTAAGAGCTCGGGTGGTAACCAAAAGGTTGGAATCAACTCGATGGCAATGGGTTTGGGTTTTTTTTGTTTTGTAATCTTTAGAGAAGCAGACTGCCAGGTCTTTCTCCCACAGAGCTACTGGGTGAGTTCAAACCGCTAGCCTTTTGGTTAGCACCTGACTGCTGTGCCACCAGGACTCCTTCAATGATCACTTACAGTCAGGATATTTTTAAACATCACTGTCACTACATCAACTTTGAAATACTTGAAGCTGTATGTTTATATTCTCAGCTTTTGTTAGTTAATTCCTCTCTCCTCTAAAGTCTATTTTTGTTTTAACTATAAACCCAAAAAACCCATTGCCGTTGAGTTGATTCTGACTCATAGTGACCCTACAGAACAAAGTAGAACTGCCCCACAGGGTTTCCAAGGAGCAGGTGGTGGATTCAAACTGCCGATCTTTTGGTTAGCGCCGCCAGAGCTCCAGGTTACAACTATAGTGGCCATGTAATTTATCACACAAACTTTTATGGAGTAAAAAGGGATGATATTTTAACAGTTATTATGCAAGGACAGCAGGTATAAACCAGGATATCTATCATCCTGTTGTTGTTACCATCAGGTCAGCTCAGTCTTATAGCGACTTCATGCATAACACAACAAAAAGTAGCCTGGTCCTGCACCGTGTTCATGACAGTATGTTTGAGTCCATTGTTTCAGCTATTTTTTCAATCCATCTCACTGAGGATTTTTCTTCTTTTCACTGGCCTTCAACTTTACCAAACAGGATGTCCTTTTCTAGGGACTTGTCTTTCCTGATGACGTGGCCAAAGTAAGTGAGATGAAGACTCACCATCCTCAGATCTAAGGTGCATTCTGGCTGTACTTCCTCCGAGACTGGTTTGTTTGTTCTTCTGGAAGTCCACATGTTCTTCACCAACACAACAATTTGAATGCATCAATTCTTCTTCTGTCTTACTTTTTGGTTGTACAGGTTTTCAATGCATATGAGGTGACTGAAAATATCATGGCTTGGGTCAGGCTCACCTTAGTCATCAAAGTGACAGCTTTTAAAGTATCACCCTAAGCTACTATAATATTATAGTATAATACCTGGGTTATTTATATTCCCTAATCACCAAAGCAATGTATTTCTGGAGAAATTCTTTTCAGAATTCCCACTTGGGATAACAGGAATTCATGTGTCCCTGCTACAAACAGTCAGATCTGGGTTTCCTTCAACTTTTTTTTTTTTTTCCCTTCCCACTTTGGTGTCTCTAGCACCTAGCAGAGTACACAGTACATGCAAATGAAACCAGTGGAATCTTGGGCTCCAAACCTAGAGGAAGGGTATTCTGGAGTTATGTAAACCCGGTGGTTGGAAATGGAGGGGACTGAGGTCTGAGGATCTGGGAAGTTTGGATCTCCTTCCTGTTTATAAATTCCACTGGAAAGTATCCCATTATGCCTGTTCTTACAGGATTCCCAGAAGTTGAGCCAGCTACCTTTCCTTTCCATTTCCATCAACTAGGTCTTTTACTCAGTACTCACTCAGAGAAAGGCAAAGACAACTCATAAGAGTAGTGAGTTTCTAGGTTCACCAGGAGTCCATGGAGATCTATTCAGAGGAAACAGCTTCCATACAGGAGAGAGGGAGTTGAGGCACCTCTCTTCAAGTCATCCTTTCCTCCCTATCCTGCTGAAGACTGTGTTTTGAACAGGATGAACTCAGCATTAACAAGATAAAAAAACAGAAACACGAGTGAGAAAGGCGTGAAATTGGAAAGTGGTGGCAGATACGGTCTCAGGCCAGAACAGATTCTATAATTTTAATATGGGAGAAGGAAAAGAACTGTTCCTGGTGAGATGTCCCTCTGTCCATGGCTAGCTGTAGGACAGAGCAGTTACAGAGATGTCCCTACACCTGGATATATAATCTGAAATCTATAATTAATCCATACCCATATAGTTCTTACACATTTTAAACAGTTTTATAATCCTCACAGAAAATAATAGCATGAGTAGGCTTACTCAATTTTTCTCTTGTTCATATGATTTTCACTATGTTCTCAGCAATAAAAGAAAGGTCCAGTAGTTTCACATTTATCTTTAAATGTGCTTTTATTGTGCGTTTATCTGCACTACAGTCTTTCACTGTGCACACCCCACGGTGCATACACGATCTTTAAAATGGGA
The DNA here is from genome assembly GCF_000243295.1 of Trichechus manatus latirostris. Lineage (NCBI taxonomy): Eukaryota > Metazoa > Chordata > Mammalia > Sirenia > Trichechidae > Trichechus > Trichechus manatus. The sequence goes on from NW_004443985.1 coordinate 16,298,427, forward strand.
AATCTATGTAAGGAAGTTAAATGAGGAAAAAGACAAAAATTCCAAACAGAGTACAAACAGCAAGGTTAAATTGAGTGCTGTTAACCCCCTGCTGATACCAACTAACAGTGCAGCAGCAACAGCAGGAACCTGCAACAGAGGTTACTGTTGGGAAATTTCAACTCTTGACAGCTATAAATGAAATATATTAGCTAGTGGCTCTTCCTAAGGCATCACTTTAAAGAACATTAAAAAAGTAACATCAAAGATATTGTCTAAAGCACTCACTAGAATTCAAGTAGGTTTTTTTTCTCCTCTGCATTTTAAAAATAGAAATATAATTTACATACAGCAAAAGGTATAAATATTAAGCGTACGGCTCAGTGACTTTTAAGATAGGAATACACCGTGGAATCAGCACTCAGATCAAGGTAATAAACATTTCCATTACCCCAGAACTTCCCTCATATTTTTATTTTTTTCAGAAGTTTTGTTTCTCTAGCTATTCTCAATTCATCTCCAATTCTATACAAACAACAATCTCTGTTTCAAAATGGCAGGTTCCCTCTTTCTTCCCCCCCGCCCAATATATTTCCAGAATAATTCTCCTCTCTTTTTCAGTCTTATTCCCTCATATCCTATTAAATGAAAAAATAGCTCTTATTTCATGGATAAGTCAATAATTAAATAACAGTGACATAGCTGCCATGGTAGAAAACTTGCTACTCCAGAGATATACGTAATTCAGAAAATATAAAGACCTAAAAAATGATGCTAACCGAAAAATGTAAACTGTCTATAATGCTGTAGGGTTTAAGTGTTCAACAACTCAAAAAAAAAA
>NW_004443985.1:16300586-16301896 GCF_000243295.1 Trichechus manatus latirostris
TATAAAATTAACCTGTGTTCCCTCTGTAGAAGCTCGGCTTAGGGATTAGGGAACTACACAAGCAGTAATACAGCTACAATTACACTTATTAGGCTAGAATTACAAACGGTCAGTCCCATGCTTCAGGGCATAAAGAGATCACTGGACGCCATCAAAATGAACTGTCTTCCTTCTGCTAGTATTGCCTAAGTAGGTAACTCACAGGGATTTTAATGCCTGGCTCTAAATGTAAGACAGAAATGTGTTCAAGGCAGAAAACCAGACGTGATGGCTGCATGGCTGGCTTTGATACGGCTATTCCCATATTCCTAAGAGTATATCCAAAGAATATGTTTAATACCTCAGCAGGTTTGGTAGTTTTGAGACATGCTGAGTGAGAAATAACAATAGAACAAGTCCCTGGAGATATGCTGTACCAAAAGTATGATGATATGTATGTGGAATAATAACTGGCAGAAAACTGGCAGCTTTGAAAATTGTAACCCCATCACTTTTCTTAAAAGAGAATATAAGAAACCAAAAGATCTAAGCCTGAAAGACATCTCAGTGATACCTTATGGCTATATATAAGAAATGTATCATTATTTAATCATACATGCTAGAAGACAACAGCAAAAAACCCAAGGCAAAAAGGCAATAACTTCTGAAGTTTTACTGATCTTAGGACGCATATTTCAAGGAAGGCCATTATTCGTGGGACCACAAAGCTCTGTGTGCTAAACCAAAGGGCTAATTTTGGACTCCTTCTTCATATACTGTTTCATGTTAAAGAAATTTTTTTTAAAAAAACAATACAAACAGCATCTCTGACCAAAGGCCATGATCAAAGTCGCTCTTTGAATGAGAAATAAAACTTTCAAACAACTGAAAATTTGCCATAGGCTAAATTAAGAATACTATCTGGAATCCCTAGAAGAATGTGAAATATCTGTATTTCCTCCATGCAATTCATGCAGATGCCAAAGTTGCATCCTGATATTTTACAGTAATGGGTTATATAAAAATGCACATTAAAACACATCGTAAAACACTGCAATTCTAATGACAATCATAGGTTTCCATGAAGGAGATGTTAGGAAATGGTATACTCATTGTCTTAGTCATCTAGTGCTGCTATAACAGAGATACCACAAGCAGATGGCTTTACAAACAGAAATTTATTCTCTCACAGTCTAGGAGGCTCGAAGTGCGAATTCAGGTACCAGCTCCAGGGAGAGGCTTTCTCTCTTGGTGGGCTCTGAGGGAATATCCTTGTCATCAATCTTCCTGTAATCTGGGAGCTTCTCAGTGCAGGGACCCTAGGTTCAAAG
>NW_004443985.1:16303040-16304327 GCF_000243295.1 Trichechus manatus latirostris
AACAATACATAGGGAAACAAAAGTCATCACAAAATGAAAACGCTAATGAAGTGACCATTTACAAAATTAGTCCCAACTTGTGTTACTTCTCTGCTTAATACTATATTTATGCCCATCCTAACAAAGACAGTGGTTTCTCCACAAATACAAGGCAAACTAAATAATCATAAAATGAAATTGGAAATCACTGAAAAGATTTCATGAAATCAATGAACAGGATGATGGAGAACTGCTGAGATCATGCTCAGAGTCACTGAGAAAATCAAGAAGGATGACGACAGAGTAAGTTCTTCAGAATGGTTTGACCATCAAAGGATGAAAAGAAGCTCTTAGAAAAACTGATGGGGCACCTTACTAATTTTTTTTAAGAATCATGGGCTATCATATGGTAAAAGTCAACTGTGCAGTAAAAATATCTTAAAATGTGCTATCATAAATATAAGAAGTTTTATGCCAATAAACATTCAATTTTCACTATTCTTCTACTAATTAGAATACAGTTTCATTTATAAAATCAATTTTATTAAATAAGCTAAAATCAATGGACTTTCCTAATTTTTCACAATTTACTCTGAAGGTTTGATTTCCAATTGTAAATGAATTCATTTTAAGGAGACTTTTTACGGAATTATCCTCAGTAAGTACCTGTTGTTGTTGTTGTTAGGTGCCATCAACTCAATTTCGACTCATAGCGGCCCCATGTGACAGAGTAGAACTTCCCCATAGGGTTTTCTAGGCCGAGATCTTTATGGGGTAGGAGCCTTGGTGGCAAAGTGGTTAAGTGCTCAGCTGCTAACCTAAAGGTCAGCAGTTTGAACCCACTAGTCGCTCCAAGGGAAAAAGATGTGGCAGCCAGCTTTCATAAAGATTTACAGCCTTAGAAACCCTATGGGACAGTTTTACTCTGTCGTATAGGGTTGATAGGAGTCGGAATCGATTCAATGGCAATGAGTTTTGGCAGTCTTTATTGGAGTATATGGCCAGGTCTTTCTCCCACGGAGGTGGGTGGGTCTGAACTGCCAAACTTTCAGTTGGCAGCCACATACTTTACTGCACCACCCGGGCTCCTTAAAAAGTGCCTTCTAGGTATAAAGTTAAATTTACATAAAAATTATTTAAACTTTAAAATTATGTAAGGTGGAACAGACAGTACACTGTATTAGCCTCGCTTAACACCCAAATAGATGATGTTGTATGAAATGGTTCTATGGCTACATAAAGAATATTCAACAATAACCTGAACTTACAGAAAAAAAATTCTTCAGAGTAATTCGAAACGCTTTATAC
>NW_004443985.1:16305312-16307471 GCF_000243295.1 Trichechus manatus latirostris
GTCCTGGGTTATCCCTAAGGCATCAAGTAAGGAGGCTGGTTTCGTGGCAGCTCAGAGGTCATCTCCATATTCCTAAAAATTCAGGGTAAAAAGCTAGTTCATATTTAATTTCATTGTCTATTTGTCATGAACTTTTCCCTTCTAAGTATAATGGAATTCTAAACTGTCAAAACAGCCTCCAGATGTAAGTATAATTTAGTAATTAAAATGCTTAATTATGTTTTTAAAAAATCTTAGTACTCAGCTAAGATTGAACCATATCGTTTTACAATATCCAGAAAGATGGCAAAAAAGAAAAGTTCTGCATCTTAAATACTGGGTTTTAACACCCTACAAATGTTTATTTTGTAGATCAAAGTCCCTTCCAAATATGCCACCATCAAAGCAGTTTTGAAAGTCACAGACACAAGTTACATAGGTCATGAGAAGTCATTCAGAAGTTACTTTCCATTAAGTCCAACATAAGGAACAAGTAGATAGTGTTTTCTTCAGAAAAGAAACTTGAACAATAAGTTGACACCAGCCCACTCGTATCTATCTGACTGTAGACCCGAGGAAACAACGTGACTTCTCCAGGTCCCACCACCTATGAAAGCCTGGGTACAAACTTGCTCTGCATCAGTTCACATCTAAAAATCTGCAAGAACTGTGTTTTTTAAAGCAGATACCAACACTAGATGTCTTAGGGTAGGTTCTCTAGAGGAAAAAATATCAGTAAAGCATATAAAAATATATACAGAGAGATTTATATCAAGGAAATGGCTCACTTGATTGTAGAGGCTGGAATGTCCCAAGTCTATGGGTCAGGATAGAGGCTTTTCCTGATTGACATACCACAGGGGCTGCCAAACCCAAGATCGGCAGGTCAGGGTGCAGTATTCTTGTTCACAGGCTGCAAAGATCAACGGATCCCAAGATCAGCAGGCAAGACCACAGGTAAGGTGCTAAAGTCCCAAGAACCGGAGGTCAGACGAACAGGAGCCAGCTGCAGGATCCAGAGCAAGCAAAAGCCCACAAGCACCAGAATGACCACTTACATTCAATGCAGGCCACACACCCAAGGAAACTTCCTATCAAGTGACTGGCTACTCATAGCAGATCCCATTTTGGAGGTGATCACATTATATCAAATCTCATCATATGACTGCCAAACTACATCATAACTGCCAAATATCTGAAAATCATGGCCCAGCCAAGTTGACACACAATCCTAATGACCATAACAGGACCACCACTCTGCCACTACTCTGAGGTAAATACCTGTAGCAACACCATACCATTAACCACCAACCTTTTCAGTTATGGCTCCCATTAGACTATAAGCATGATCCTGAAAGACAGCAGGAAACAGCTGCAGGAATTTTTGAATTTCCGTTTTCACCACCCTTCTTCTATTTGTTGGAGCCTCTGTGTGGTGCCAACAGTTAACACGCTCAGCTGCTAACCAAAAGGTTAGAGGTTCGAGTCTACCCAGAGAAGAAAGTCCTGGCAATCTTTTTCTTAAAAATCAGCCATTGAAAATCCTATGGAACACAGTTCTGGGACACACATGAGGTCACCGTTGACTCAGAAGTAACTCAAGGACAACTGGCTGGTTTGGTCTTCTCTTTGTTAAGTAACTGCTATCCTTCCATCAGAGGAACAGCTGGTCAGGAGAGGAGAGCAGCACATGGGGGATGGCTGACATCAGGATTTACATTTGTCCAACATCCAAAAATCCTCTCTAAAGCCAACAGCTGGGAATAGCAAAAAGCAGTCAAGTGGGAAGCAGACTCCCTTATAATTTGCACTTCTTTCCCCCAAACACACTTTCCTTGCCACTGAGGGATTTTCTACTAATAAAATGAAGCCTGTAGAATGGCAATATTATTATTTTAACAATAACTACTATGGAGGCACTCAAGTTTCAGGCCACATAAAGGGCTAATAGTGAAACAGTGAAGTAAGATTTTAGCATTTTAAGAATACTCAAAAAAGAAGTCAGCACAACTAGACTAAACCAAAGCTAAGACGTTTCCTCAATACAACCAAATACTTCGAGGGACAGAGTAACAGGAGTGGGGGCCTGGGGACCATGGTTTAAGGGGACATCTAGGTCAACTGGCATAACAAAGTTTATTAAGAAAATGTTCTGCATCCCACTTTGGTGAATGGCATAT
>NW_004443985.1:16308521-16309741 GCF_000243295.1 Trichechus manatus latirostris
AACCATGTGCATTTGAAATGGAGGATGATGGAATAATGCATTCACGGTTGGGCTCCATGAAAAAATTAAATATGCAGGGTTGGAAGGGATGTACAATATCTACATCTAGCAGGGAAGCTCCTAAACCACTCAGCTGGCGCCAGTTGATATCTAGCAGAGCTTTCCTATGTGACTTCTATTTAAAGTTCTACCTATGCTTTCATTCAAACTTATTTTTTTCTGTACTCTTTCCTCTTTAGAAGGAGAAAGCATTACTATCATCAACATTTTATTAGCCCAACTCATCCTCAGAGAGTCATTAAGTTATTCCTTCCTCATCCTATCTCCAAATTTAACCATCTCATATTCTTAAAGCATTTTCACGGGTGTTATTTTCTAAATCTTAAATCATTTTCATTGCTCTCTTCTGAGTTCTCTTTAGTTTCTCCACATTCTTTCTAAAAGTCTTTGTGTTCCTTCAGTGATGGTAAAAATTCATTATATTTCTGTGTGATTTAACTAACAAAATGGTAACAAAAGCACTCTATAAAAACAATGTGTTGTATGAAAGCCAAATAATAATGCTAGCAAAGAGTTGTTCTCTGGGAAGATATACTCCCACTTTGGCAATTACTTCAATATTACATGCAGTTATTCAGTGGACACAAGAGTAGTAACTTGGCCAGAGTCTATGAAAAGCAGCAAAGAAAGGGGACATTACAACAGACCCAACTGAAATAAAAAGGATCATAACAAGAGTATTATAAAAAGCTATACCCCAACAAATTTGAAAATCTAGAGGAAATGGACAAATTTCTAGTAATACACTACCTACCCAAACTATCACAAATTGATGTTGAAAATCTGAACAGACCCATAACAAGAGAAGAGACTGAAAAGGTAATATACAAAAAAAAAAAACTCCCGACAAAAAAAAATAGCCCTGGTCCACATGGCTTCACTGGAGAATTCTATCAAACATGCAGAGAACAGCTTATACCAGTACTACTCAAGCTATTTCAGAACACAGAAAAGGAAGGGATATTTCCACATTCATTCCATGAAGTCAGCATAATCCTGATACCAAAACCAGGCAAAAAAAAACACAAAAACAGGAAATTACAGACCAGTATCTCTCATGAATATAGATGCAAAAATTCTCAACAAAATTATAGCCAATAGAATTCAGCATCATATCGGAAAAAAAAAAAAAAATACACAGGACCAAGTAGGATTCATAC
>NW_004443985.1:16320973-16322188 GCF_000243295.1 Trichechus manatus latirostris
GTACTGAGGAAAAGAAGCCAGACACAAGAGAATGTAAACTATATAATTCCATTTACATAGTCATCTACGTAAGTCAAAACTAATCAACAGTGTTAGATGTCCATCCAGGTGGCGGCCAGCGTCTGGAGGAGGCAGGAAGCAGTGACTGAAAAGGTGCTGGTACACGAGAAGGTGCTGGCAGTGTTCTTTTTAAATCTGGGAGCTGGTCACGCAGGTGCATTCCCTACGGGAGAACTCTGCAAGCTGTACACTTACGATTGTGCACTTCTCTCTCAGTGTCATATTTCAGCAAAGTTTACTACAAAAGTAATATACATGCTCACTTCAGAAAAGGTTTAACAAAATGGTATATATTACATATTCAGTCTTGAAGTTTGATTTCTAAGTCATAAGCATATTACCATGTTAGTTAACGTTTCATGAACATGAGTGATATTACCTTCATGCATCTTGACTGTTTTAAGATATTTTGCAAATAAGAAAATATTCACTGTAAACATATCCATTCACACACAAATGCATTAACATGCAGGATTTTGTTTTAACACTAGAAACACAGTTAAAAATCCAATGTGGAATAACTTTTTAACATCTTTCCATGTGAGACAATTAGGATTATGCCACCAAAAGCAGGTATCACCATTCTTCCAACAGCAGTAACAGTAAAGAAGAGAGAAAAGTTCTCAAAAGGAAATAATACTTCTCTTGGAAATTTTTCCTGCAATCAGTTCTTCTACCTGTAAGGCCTTAGTTGCTATAGTTTCCCACAGTTATATAGTAGGGAAAATAATACACAAATTTATTCTTAGCCTTAGTGTTTATTAACGAAAGTTTCTCCTTCCATTTTCTAGCAAATTCACCTCATCAACTAAGGCTAATGCTAAATATTTACATTCCATAATATTTCCAATAAAATATATATAAATATGTATTCTTGGTGTCAGGAACAAAATAAGTCAGGAATTGTTAATTATGCAAATGTGAATACATAATAAAGTTGACTGTAAATAAATACACTGGTGCATTACAGAATACATTTGCATTCTATAACCAGAATCTTGGTTTATGGAGTGCTAATATATAGTCTATGATGACAGGGTAGTTCACAAAATCTCACAAAGATTAAACTAAAATGTTTATAATGCTATAAAGAAAATATTTTTATCTTTGAAAGGAGGGACTCTTACCACTATCTCCCCTATGCTAAATAAATTA
>NW_004443985.1:16323208-16325025 GCF_000243295.1 Trichechus manatus latirostris
GCCGGGCCTTTCTTCTTAGTCTTAAAGTCTGGAAGCGCCACTGAAATCTGCTCAGCATCAAAGCAACATACTAGCCTCAGCCTCCACTGACAGATGGGTGGTGAATGCACATGAAGTGTACTGGCCGGAAATGGAACGCTGGTCTCCCACAAGGAAAGCAAGAATTCTATCACTAAACCACTACTGCCCCTAAAGGACCCAAGTAGGAGGGGAAATTTTATCTATCTGTCTGCCTGTCTATCTACATACACTACCAGGATTCATAACTCTAAAATGAGAACTATAAGGCCCTGCAAACAGAATCTCAACAGTGTGACTTCAGTTTCCTCATCCATAAAATGGGGATATGGTTAGTACCTATGATTGTGAAGATTAAAGAAGATCACACTTGCCAATCAATTAAAACAATGCCTGGCACACACTAAGTGCTCTAAAAAAAATTCACCACTTTTGGTACAACTAACATCATCACCACAAATTTGTGGCTTCTTAGCCTGGTCTCTACGTCTGTAATCCTACCTCCAATATTTAACACTGCCCAAACCAAAACTCACTACCATCGAGTCAATTCCGACTCATAGCGACCCTACGGGAAGAGCAGAACCGCCCCATAGAGTTCCCAAGGCTGTAATATTTACAGAAGCAGACTCCATATAATCCCATGGAACGGCCAGTGGGTTTGAATCACCACCCTTTAGGTTAGCAGCCAAGTGCTTAACCACTGTGCCACCAGTGGTCCTTTTTAATGCCGCAGTGGGATGAAAAAACTGGATTTTAGGCTGTTGGCTACAATCTTACAAGATAAGGCTTCTTATTCTGTAATCATACTCTTCTTGAAACTTTGGTCTGTCTTTCAAACGAGACACACATTATTTTAATGGGGTAAAGACAACCTGATCTAGTCACTTTTATTACCTAGAGTCGCTAAACCTCTCTCCCTGGTGTTGCTGTCTCACGCATGATCTCGCGTGTTTGTGTGAGTATGGGGGCGGGGGGGATAGGTGAAAGAAAAAAGCATACACAAAGAAAGTGTAGGAATGAGGAAGCATAATAGGAGAAAAAGTGCACTGCCTGGATAGAAGGTAAACAAATGGTGTACATATCTGCCCTAAAGATTCCACTTTAACCAAACATCCTTTTCCCATGTTTCCGGTTCTCAGTCATTAACACTGTTCACAAAACACACCCACCATTTCTGGCATTCAATCTTCCTTGTTTTGGCTTATTTACAGGCACCCTAAGGAAATTATTTCCAATGTGTCATTATTCCAGCGGGCAGAGAACAGCTTCCCGAGCTGGGGATTTCATTCTGATTTTTACGGTTTCCATCATGCACTCATCCAGCACCTTTCCCATAAAAGCAATGCCTTTCACAATTCTTTTTCTCCTCCGTTTAACATTTTTAAACATATACTTTTTAGTAAGTAAAGCATTACTCAAGAGAAGAACAAAGTGGGAGGCCTCACACTACCTGATTTTAGAACCTATTAATACCGCCATGGTAGTCAAAACAGCCTGGTACTAGTACAACAACAGATACATAGACCAATGGAAAAGAATTGAGAATCCAGACAAAAATTCATCTACTATGAGCAGCTGATATTTGACAAAGGCCCAAAGGCCGTTAACTGGGGAAAAGACGGTCTCTTTAACAAATGAAGCTGGCATAACTGGATATACATCTGCAAAAAACGGAAACAAGACCCATACCTCACACCATGCACAAAAACTAACTCACAACGGATCAAAGACCTAAATATAAGCTTGAAAACGATAAAGTTCATGGAAGAAAAAAGAGGGACAATGCTAGGGGCCCT
>NW_004443985.1:16326971-16337569 GCF_000243295.1 Trichechus manatus latirostris
AAGAGAGACACCTGCAATCATTTCACAAGAAAAAAAAGACTACGGTACCTGGTAAGACACATATTATTTTTCCCCATTTGTCATGAAACAGATAATTTTAAGAATTTCCCTTGTTCAAAACCCATTTATACTCTGTATTTTAGTTTAAAACTTAATGTAAATAAATGTTGACCATCTCTAGAAAACCTGATACCAAAGAGACAAAAAATTAGAATTGTTTTTAAAGAGTAATAAAAGAAACCTGTTGCTGTCAAGTTGATTCCAACTTATAGCGACCCTACAGGACAGAGCAGACCTTCAAATTTCAGCACAATGTATATATCCCTTACTCATCACAGTACTGTGGGAAAATCTGGAGCCTGAAAGACCTGGGTTCAAACACTGCTTCCAATATATATGTTAACTACATGACTCTGGCGAAACCGTTAAGCCTCTAGGCTTTGGCTTTTGAAAAACAAAACAAAACAAAAAAACAGCTGCCACTGAGTCGATTCTGATTCATGGTGACCCCATGTTATTCATGTGTTAACTGGAAGTTAACAAACTGAAAATTCACAGGATTATCCAAAGATTTAAAGATTGTAAATGTCTTCCCTCTTCTCATCCTCTATTTCTCTAAATATTTTGATATTTCTAGTTACTCCAGACAATTAAGAAAACGGAAACAAAATTAATCATTTTTATTTCTTTAATTATTTTAAATCAGGATAAAATTAAGCCATTTTTGGGAACACAACTACCATATTTTAAGAATATAACTTATTTAAAGATACATGGTACTAACACAATAAAAATATACTTTGTTCCTAAATGTTTAACAAGAGAACAGGAAGACTGAATTAGTCCTCAAATGGGGTGAAAATCCAGGGACACAGCCAAGAAACAGAAGTATGGTCAAAAGCACAAAGAATCTGACAACAGCATAGAGAATTTTTGATGTAAATACTTCAAGAATTATCTAATGTTTTGATCCATGTCTGATTATTATAACTGAAATACATGACTAATTATTAAAAAATTAACAAAACCAACCCTACCATATCATCCTATCCCACACCCATTCAAATAAGAAAATACTTAAACTGAGAGCTCTATGTTTTTTATTTTTGTTTCATTTTGAAATAACTGCAGACTTAAAAAAAAGTTGCAAAAACAGTATAAAGAATTCCCTCAAAGGATTCCCATATGCCCTTTACTCAGCTTCCTCAAATGTTAACATCTTGTATCACCAAATTATAATTATCAAAATCAGGAGATTAACAATGACATTATTCTATTAACTAATCTATAGACCTTACTCAAATTTCACTAACTGTCCTACTAACGTCCTTCTTCAGGTCTAGCGTCCAACCCAGGAATTCACATTGCATAGCTGCCAGGTCTGTCTCCTTAGGTTTCCTTTAATCTGGCACAGTTCATCTTTCATAACCTTGACACTTTTTGAAGAATACTGGTAAGTTTGTAATATGTCCCTAATATACAATAAAAATATTACATAAAAGTGATGTGTGTCCTCCGTGAATCATATCAGAAAGCATGATATTCATATGTCTCATTATCGGTGATGTCAACTTTGATAACTTGGTCAAACTGATGTCTACTTTCTCTACTGTGAAGTTACTATTTTTCCCTTTGCAATCAGTGAGGATCTTATAAGTAGATACTTTGTGACTATGTTAATACCCTGTTCATAATCATATTGTATCTTCCACAAACTCATGATTCTTGCCTGAAACAATTATTATTATGGTGTTTTTCAAATGGTGTCATCATTCTTTCTACATTTATTAACTGGACTTCTATGGCCAGGAAGTGCTTTCTCTTCTCCCCTATATGTTAATTATATATGGATATTTATTTTTATTCTATGGGTTATAATCCATTCCTATCATTATTTTTTTTATTGCTCAAACTGTCCCCAATTTAACCACTGAGAGCTCCTTAAACTTGGCTCCTGTGTTCTTTTGACAAGTTCCTATCATTTTTGTGAGCACTTCCTTACTTGCTGGCCCACAAGATGTCCCAGTTTCATCTTGTACCTCCCCTAGAATCAGCCATTTCTCCAAGGATCCCTGGTGGCTTTTATTGGTGTTTGGTATCTCTAAACTAAGATCTGGGCACCAGGTACCTCACTGGTGCTTCTAGATCAGGTAGGAAATTCATAAATGTATACACATGCATACACTCAATCTATATTTCTATATCTATAACAATCTAACAATATATATAAAACCATTTGTTCACACTGATGTCTGCAATTTCAATCAAACACCACAGAGTTCATTCTAGTTTCTCTCTTTTCTTATTTGTAGCTCCTTTCTACAGCAAAAAAAAAACCTGACCTCTAATATCCACAATATATTTGCTCAGTCTTAGAATACACATAACGTTTTTTCAGAACTGTTAACCCATACTTCAGATTTTGCTGAGTTTTTAAGGAGCCTAGTTAGACTGCACATTTTGATCCACACACACTCAACGGTTGGAAGTGTGTCAACAAACAGAATTTCTAGTCTTCTCGTTCATGGTAACATATGGCACCATTAGGAAGAAATCTGGAGTCATGCTGTCTCAAAGTTACCAAGTCTTGTTGACTTTATCTCCCAAATAGCTCTCAAACTGCCCACTTCTGTTCTCCCCAGGCACTGTATCTCTAAGTTAAAGCAATGCCACAGTCTTCCAACTTTGTTCCCCTCCAATCCAGTGATCCTTTAAATGTGATCTTCTCTCTGGATCTCTTTGATAGTTTTCTCTGCATCTCAGATAAAGTCTAAACGCTCAACACTGCCTAAAACACCCTGCATGATCTAACTTCTACCAATCTTTCTAACTTCAAATCATGGAATAGACCCTCCGTATTATGGGTTGATTTGTGTCCTCCAAAAAGATTATGTTGAAATCACGATCCCCAATACCTCTGAATGTAACCTGCTTTAGAAACAGGGTGTTTACAGACGTAATTAGTTAACATGAGGTCATGCTGGAATAGGGTGGGCCCTACTCCAATATGAGACAGACAGACACACTGTGGGAAGACTGTCATGGGAAGAGGAGGCAGAGACTGGGGTTACACCACAAGCCAAGAAACACCTGGGGCTACCAGGAACTGAAAAAGACAAGGAAGGATCTCTCCCTAGAGCCTTCAGAGACAGGATAGCCCTCCTGACACTGAATTCGGACTTCTAGCCTCCAGAACTGTGAGAAAATAAACTTCTGTTGTTTCAAGCCACCCCGTTTGTGGTATTACGTTATGCGAGTTCTAGGAAACAAATACACGCCTCTTTAATCTCCATGCTCTATCTTAGCCTTCTTCTGAGTTCCTCTTTTACACTCCAGGTCTCGCATATCTGTTCTCACTACCCGAAAGATGCTTCCCATTATCTCCCTTAGTCTTGCTAACCTGTGCACACCATTCAGGTCTCAATGTTAACATCACTTCCTCAGTACAGTGGTCTCTGAACTCCCAAAAAACAAATGTTTAGGTATGTTCTGCCAATTTACCAATGGTCTGGCCTGCAAGTTGGTATGTATGACTCTTCTTTAATATAATCCTCAAGTACAAAGTTTAAAACTTGAGATTGACTCAATCACCAACTTATATTTCAAACCAATATTTGGGTTTCTGTAACACTACTTATTTTCTAAATTGGTTTAAAAGTCAACATTTTCTTAATTTGCGAAAACGTTAACAGGTACTTCAAAAATAAATAAGTAAATAAAATGAAAAAAATTGAAAGAAAGAAGAAGAATTCTATGGTGAAGTGAATTAAAAAAAAATGCTTTATAGCATATCCCTTTCTTGGAGCTATACAATGAACATTTATTAGCATATATGTTTCTGAAAAGTCCAGTAGTAAAGACATATGCTTCAGTTTAACTCCCTGTATCCCAACTTTTTGAGAAGGAAACCATATTTATGTATGACATCTCTTAACACCTCCCTGAAATGGTGGTCTATATTAGTCTGCTCATCCAAGAAATTATACTTTATATTACTTCGTAAATCTACTAAAAAAATGTCTAACATTTATGTGATTTGGTCAAAATAAATGTCTCTGCCTTTATTTAAACTTATAGAAAAGAAGGGCAAAATAGACTAGACCACTAAAAACCAGAGTTGGTTTCCCCAATTTTATTTTCTTCTTCTTCACCATCATCATCATTTACAACTTTTCCCTACCATACTTTGACCAGAAATAATAAAACGATGATAAAGTTCCGTATTTTGGTCTGTTTTTTGTCCACTGAAATCCCTTCCTGTGAGTAGGTACCATTGATACAAAAACAATAAAAATAACCTCTCCAAGAACACTAGGAAGTTCTACTAGAATAAAGAAGACGCAGAAACATTTTAAACCTCTTTTAAAAAGAAAAATCTGTAATACTATTTTATTACTAGTATCAGTATATCTTGGTATTACATGATAGTGTACATTTCAATTTAAGGTAAGGCTGGATAGGGATAGAACCTATTTTCTAAATAATATGAAGAGTCAATATTGACTTTTCTGTGTGGACAAAATGCACCATCAACTGAAACTTTTAATTTAAGAAATGATACAGTTGAAAGGACATGGGTTTGAAGTCATATAATCTGAACTTGAGTCTCTGGCTCTAGTACTCACTAGTGGATAACCTTAGGTTAGTTACTGTGTGCAGTCAATTACTTAACATGGCCCTTGTAGCCACAGTCTTTGTAATTCCCACCAAATGACTGGGTGAAGACTATGCAAATGAGGTACCTGTGGTCCACCAAGGGGATTGATTAGCTTGCTAATAATGTAAATAAGGCGTATGGTACCCTTGTGGGGGTGGGACCATGGAGATAAGGTGTACAGAACCCTAACAAGGGGATTGGTTAGTTTTGCCATTCTGCTAGGCTTAAAAGAGCAGTCAATCCCAGAGCAGAGGGGACCCGACTACCACCAAGAAGAGATGGGAGTGGACTGTGTCCTTTAGACCTGGGATCCCTGTGCTGAGACCCTCCTGGAACGAGGAGACTGAGAGAGAGAGAGAGAGCACTGTAACACTGAAGATGGTGAGAAGCGGAGACAGAGAAATGGCAGCAGCAGAGGCAGAGACAGGCAGGAGACAGCACAGTGGGCTTCCTGGCCCACAGAGTGAGAAATCTAAGTGCCTTCGGGCAGGAAGCTTGCTGGTGAAGCAGGGTGCCTGTGGGCACTTGGTGGAGCTAGGTTTGCTGACCCACCGAGCTAAAGCTGAGCACCTTCGGGCTAAGGCTTACTGGTGGAGTCGGGTGCCTCAGGACACTTATCGGCACAGCTAAAAGAGCTCTGTAACACTTGCCTGAGCAGGGCAGAGAGAGGCCAAGGGGCCAGAGAGAGGCATGCCTGCAGGCACAGCTGAGAAGAGGCGGTCCTGATCAAAGAACTGTATCCTGAGCATTCCTGAACCTAAATTGTAACCTGTTAATTCACTAATAAACCCCATAATCATAACTATTGTCTGTGAGTTCTCTGTGGCCACTGCAATGAATTATCGAACTCAGTAGAGAAGTACAGAGTGCCATGGGAGGGAAGGTTAGTGTCAGAGTTGGTAAAAAGGTTGGCAGGTGGAGGCATGACTGACTTCCACCTCACAGAAATCAGCCTTGAGCTGATGTTGATGGTGATTCTCTCTCCCCCTCATGAAGTTAGAGGAGGTCAGAAGCCCCTGCCACACCATTTTCACAGCTACTTAACCTCTGTAAGCCTTGATTTATTCACCTATTAAAGGAGATGATGGCAGTAGTAATGCATTATATATCTTTCAGTTATTATGAGTATTAAATGGTAAAATGTAAACTATTCACTATCAGACGCTACTATTCCTATTACTACTCACTACTACTACTACTAACAATAATAACAAACTGGATTTCAAATGGTTCCAAATTATTTTAATCCTGTCCTTCACCACACTGACTGCTCTAATAAAAACTAATGAATATTAAGGAAGTGTTTTAAGAATCTTCTTAATCTTCTCCCTGCAGGTGAAAAAAAATGTGAGTTAAGTAGACAGCTGCTGTGGTTTTGAGTCAGAAAATCTGTCCTAAGGAACCCCTCCATCTCCATTGTGTATTTAAAACATCAAAACTTCCTTTAGCTTAATAACTGTCAAAGTTCTCAGAGAAAAGAAAATATCCAAGGCTGAACACTCAAATGTCCTATAACGCATTCCCTCTGGCTTTTAGCCCTCCGAAGGGACAAAGAGTTAAATATCATATCTGATGAGTGTTGCTAGCTTAGAGACATATTAGGTATGGTGGTGAAAAAACATTTAAACTGAAACAGAACTCTTTCTTCAAAGATCTAGATGCTCAAGACCCCTCTGCATCTGCTATCCTCCCAAAACTCCCTGGAACAGTTTGAAACTCGCTGGTCTGAGAGAGCCTTCCAGGACTATTACCTATTTCAGATTAAGGCTGAAACTATGTTCTATTCAAGACCAGCAGGAAAACAGAGCTAATGCTGGGACCTGCAGATGAGGGTGAGGAGGGGAGACCAACAGAAATCAGCAGCATCACACTTTCCCTAATCTTTTCCACAACCCTCGGCTTCAGAGGAGATGCTTTTATCACCTGTATAAGATAATTCACAGCTGTATTTTCCAGAGCTAAGAGCCATACACACCCCGTCATCACTTTTCCAAAGTGCCAAAGAAGTCTTCAGAAAGTGTTGGTTTTCTCTAAAAGTCAAAGTGATTTCAAGGTACAGTAAAATACATTTGGTTAGAACCTACAAGTGGTCCCCTGAGCACTAAATACTGCCCCATTCCTCAGATAAAACCACCACCCTATACAGCTCCTACACAGAGATATCCAAGTCTGAGAAAACACTGGCTACTGGGGCACTCAGAGCTAAATTCTGTGACCAAATGCAACAATTCTTCTTAGCCCAGTCTTCTGTTGCAACTATTGTTCTTCTTTTGTTACAAAGGTCGAGTTTGCTTACCTTTTCTTTTTTTAATGGTTGTATTACATATAGTTTTTAGATTTTAATAACCACCTGATTTTGAATGTTTTACCTTTATTTTAGTAACTGCCATGTATGCTTTTCAGAAGTGGCAGGGTGTAAGTAAAAAACAAAGCATTGAGTACACTAAATGTATAGCAATGCATTACTGGATCTAATTATTCCATAACACTCACCGCACTTTTGCATCAAATTCCCACCTTCCTGCTCTTTTTTATTAAACAGACAAGTAGACATAAACTATGAAACGCTCCTTTTGAAATGTTAAGTTAAATCATGTCACTCCTCGTTCAAAACCCCCGCCAGTGACTTCCTATCTCACATACACCAAAGTCCTTACTATTGTCTTCAGGATGCAACACAACCAAGCCCCCTGCTTCCTCTCTGACCTCGTCTCTTCCCACTATCCTCATGGCCCACTGCTCCAGCCACGCTGGCCTCCCTGATGTTCCTCTAACAGGTCAAGCCTTTTTCTGCCTGAGACACTACTCGCAGAGAAATTGGCACAGCTTGCTCCTTCATCATCTTCACGTTGTTGCTCAAATGTCACTTATCAGAGAGGTTTTCTCTGATCACCCTATCTGAAATCAGAACCTCACTGACCCCTTCCCCCAACTCCACTGGTAGTCTCTACCGCTGCTCGCTTCCCAGGCTGATTCTGTTCCGAAGTTTATTTATTCACTTTCTTTTTCCTCCACTAGAATGTAAACTCTGTGCCACAAGTGTCCTCCCTCCTTCCCCCATTTTTTTCTGTATTTTCACTAATGTCTCCTGCGCCTAAACAATGCCTGGAACGCATTAGGGAGTCAGCAAATATTTGCTTAATGAATAAAAGACTGACTTAGTGAATAAAGTTCTATCTCTCCTCTGCTTTGTATCAATATTCCAATTTCTACTTTTTAAAGTGATCTGCACCATTAACCCACACATATGCGAACATTGGAGGTTCAGTGGTAGAATTCTCGCCTTCCATGTGGGATACCCAGGTTCAATTCCTGGCCAATACACCTCATGCGCCAATACACCTGTCTGGCAGTGGAGTCTTGTGCACAGCTATGATGTTGAACAGGTTTCAGCAGAACTTCTGGACTAAGACAGACTAGGAAGAAAGGCCTGGCAATCTATTTCTGAAAGTAAGCCAATGAAAATCCTGTGGATCACATGGCCTGATCCGCAACTGATCAAGGGATAGCACAGGACTAGGCAGTATTTCATTCCGTTGTGCATGAGGTTGCCACGTGTCAGGGGCTGATTCGACAGCACATAACAACAACCCAAACCAAACCTGTTGCCGTCGATTTGATTCCAACTCATAGCGACCCTACTGCTCCATAGGTTTTCCAAGGAGCAACTGGTGGATTCGAACTGCTAGCCTTTTGGTTAGCAGCCAAGCTCTTAACCACTGCGCAACCAGGGCTCCTAACAATAACAACAACAACCCACAAATATACCCTTACCTTAATTGTAAGAATTCAAGAGAATTTCACAAAAATATTTAAAACCTGAACTTGGCTTTGACTTACTTTAAAAATCTAATATAATACATACCAAAAAACTCACTGCCATTGAGTCAATTCCGACTCATTGCAACCCTATATATAGGACAGGGCAGAACTGCCCCATAGGGTTTCCAAGCAACAGCTGGTGGATTCGAACTACTGACCTTTTGGTTAGCAGCTGAGCTCTTAACCACTATGCCACCAGGACTCCTCCTACATAATACATAGGTTAAAAGTAAAAGTATGGAAAGACATATCATGCAAACATTAAAAAAGAGTGGCTATATTAATACCGGAAACACTGGTATCAAAGCAAAAAGAAAAACTACTAGAGACAAGGAAACACTACATAATGATAAAAAGATCAATACATCCGGAAGACATAAAAATTGTAAATGTGTACACACCAAACAAGAAAACTCAAAAAGAGAAGCAGGCAAAATCACAATTCTAGTTGGAAACATCAGTACCCCACTGTCAGCAATTGAGAGAACTACTAGACAGGATATAGAAGAACTGAACAACAAAATCAAGCACGAGGACATATATCAAACACTCCACCCAAGAACAGCAGAATACATATTCTTTTCAAGTGTCCATGAGCATTCGCCAAAATAGATCATATCCTGGGCCATAAAACAAACCTCAAAAATTTTAAAATAACTGAAAACATACAGAGTATGTTCCACAACCATAATGGAATCAAACTAGAAATCAACAACAGACAGCCAACAGAAAAATCTCCAAATACTTCAAATGAAACAACATACTTATAAATAATCCGAGGGTCAAAGGAGTCTCAAAGGAAATAAATATACATAGAACCAAATGGAAATGAAAATATATCATATCAAAGTGTGTGAGGGGGAAGAGAACAGACAAATCTTCAATACAGTAGAATTCCAAATAATTTATGTAGACTCCGCCCCATCAAGAAGATGCAGCATCACTCCCCATCCTGTAAACCGTGAGCTTCCTTCCAAAGACTATAGTATGGAAAGGGGAAGGAGAGTAACTTTACAGTGGAGAAACTTGACAACACTACCTATGCCATATGATCAAGCTTAACACTATCAGTGACAAGGCATGATGACTGCAGGTGCACTTAATATGATTTGATGAAAATGGCATTTTATCACTGTGGTCTTCCTGCCAAAAAACCCTACAGACTGTAGCCTAATGATGAGAAAAATACCGGACAAATCCCAGTTGAGGAATATTCTACAAGAAGCCTGACCAGCATTCCTCAAAACTGTCAAAGTCAGTAAAAACAAGGAAAGTGAGAGAAACCGTCACCGTCTAGAACAGCCTAAGGAGATACAACAAATCGATATAATGTGGTATCTTGGATCGGATCCTGGCACCAAACAACAACAACAACAAAAACATAAAAGCTAAGGAAATCTGAATAAAGCACAGGCTTTATTTAATAATAATGTATCAGTACTGGTTCATTAGTTGTAACAAACATGCCATACCAATATACCCTATACACCAATTGCCATCGAGTTGATTCCGACTTATAGCAACCCTACTACCCTACAGAGTAGAACTGCACTATAGGGTTTCCAAGGAGCACCTGGTGAATTTGAACTACTGACATTTTGGTTAGCAGCCTGAGCTCTTAACCGCTGCACCACCAGAGTTCCATACTAATACAAGAAATTAAATTTATAATTTAAAATCTCCAATGTCGCATCCTCCTGGAAAAAACAGAAAAACTCCAGACTCACATGGTTTCACCAAAGAATTCTTCCAAACATTTAAAGAAGAATTAACACCAATTTTACACAATGTCTTCTAGAAAACAAGAGACAGAAACACTTCCCAACTCATCTCACAAGGCCAGGAGTACCTTGATACCAAAACCAGACAAAGACAGTACAAAAACAGACAAACAAATACCTCAATATGCCTCATGAACTTAGATGCAAAAATCCTCAACAAAATATTAGCAAATTGAATCAGCAATGTATGTATAAAAAGAATCGTACACCATGTCCAAACAGGATTTATGCTAGGTATGCAAAGCTGGCTCAACATTTGAAAATCAATCAATGCAAGACACTGTATCAGAAGACTAAAGAGGAAAAATCATATGATATGAACTGACACAGAAAAAAAA
>NW_004443985.1:16338688-16340554 GCF_000243295.1 Trichechus manatus latirostris
CAACTGCTAGTGATGATGTAGAGAAAACAGATCACTGATAACACTGATCATGGGAATATAAAATGGTACAGCCACTCTAGAAAACAGTCTGGCAGTTTCTTATTATTAAATATGTAGTTACCGTAAGACCCAGCAATTGCACTCTTGAGCATTTATCTCAGAGAAGTGAAAACTTAAGTTTACACAAAAATATATACATGGATGTTCACAGCAGCTTTATTCATAATAGCCCAAAACTGAAGAAGAAGAATAAAACAAATGTCCTTCAACATATGACTGGTTAAACAGTCTGTGGTACATCCACATCCACACCATGAAATACTCCTCAGCAATAAAAAGGAACAAACTATTGATACACACAATTAGTCAAATGGTTCTGAAAAACTATTGTGCTGAGTGAAAAAAACCCGATCTCAAAGTGTTACATACAAATGATTCCATTTAGGTTAACATTCTTAAAATGGGAAAATTATACTGGATGTGGCTTTAAGGGGGTATCAGGAGAGAGTCTTGGGGTAATGGGACAGCTCTGTATCTTCACTGTGGTGGTGGTTACATGAATTTTCACACGTGATGAAAATGCACAGAACTAAATACACACACAAATGAGAGTAAACTGGTAAAAATCTGAATCAGGCTGGTGGCTTTATCAATGTCGATTTCCCAATTGTGATACTGGATTATAGTAAGACAAGATGTTACCACTGGGAAAAACTAAGTGAAAGGTTCAAGGAACCGCTGTAGTATTTCTTAAGACTGCATTTGAATCTATAATTATCCCAAATTAAAGTTTAAATAAAAATCCAATACAATGAAAAGGAAAACTGCATTATTTAAAGGATTGCTAATTTCTTTCATAATGAATCAGTGTTAAGGATTAAATGAGAGTTTAGCACAGTGACTGGCCCAAAGTAATCAATAAATGTTAGCAAATGCTAGCATTACTATCTGAAAAGAAAAAACAGGCATTATATAAACCAGTTTTCAAAGAACTGTTTAATGATTGTGTATGATACCTAAATATCAGAGGATAAACTCGATTTGAAAAATATAAAAATTATTATTACTAATTATCTAACATTATTTGCCAAACATTTCCTCAAATTAACATGTTCAATTTTGAAAACCACAAGTAAGTACTAACTGCATTACATGGTGGCCAACTAATGTATCAACAAACTACCCAGGTGTTACAGAATCATGAAAGGATGATTAGAAATAATTAAGTAGTATAACAACACTGTTCTAACCTTTATAAAAAATCTTAAATCTTTTCTTATCATATGAACTCTTATGAGGAAGAATAAATAAGCACTTTGGGAAAAAGTATGTAGCCTCAAATATGTTTTCTGAGCCTAGGAGAGAAATTTGGTCTGATCTTAGAAGCAACTATGTAAGCAAATAGAGCTGGATAATTTTAGCGACTTTTAGACTCCTAATTCATCTAACCCAACAATTTATCTAGTCCAATCCCAATACATAAAACTGCTGGACAGCTAAGAAGTCATCTGGATTCTCTCTGTACACCTCCAGGAAAGGCATGCTGCCTTATCTAATTTCAAATAGCTCAATTAGGAGGCCCCAAATCCCTCTTCCTTGTAACTACTACACTATTCAATATATTACCTGGACTACACAGACTCTATCCAATCTCTCTCATATTTATTATGTGTTAAAGTTTTGAAGACAGCTACCACTTACCTCCTACAGGATAAACATATCCTAGCTGGTAATGTAGAGTAAATTTACTTTTGAGAATTCCTATTTCTCCATGTTTACTTCTACACAACAAAATAAGGGAAGAGCTCTTTCAAAGTTCTATCTTCCAGGAACTTGGAAGTGTACTAATGGAGACTAGTGAGCTCA
>NW_004443985.1:16341260-16349467 GCF_000243295.1 Trichechus manatus latirostris
TCAAGAGAAAGCAATGTCTACCTTAGCAAGTAAGATCCAGGGGAGGAGAGCAGAGGCAAAAGTATGAATGTCTTAGTTTCAATAGTACATGTGCAAAAATGCTGAGAAGCAAGTAAGATCCAGGGGAGGAGAGCAGAGGCAAAATTATCAATGTCTTAGTTTCAATAGTACATGTGCGAAAATACTACTGAGATCAGGACATTTTAGCACAGTGACAAGTCTATTTTACAGACTCAAAGACAGAGGTAGAAGGTACTTTTAGAAATTATCTAATCAGACCATTTTTGTTTTGCAAATTAGGAAATCTGCCTGTCAAGATTACTGGCATGTCTCATTTTTCTTTTCTTTTTTATTGTACCAAATTACTCTGAAATGCTGCACTTCACATTAGATCACAAAAAAACAAAACATTTGATCTCCTCAATATAGATTATGACCTTTATTCTATGTTTATAAACCCAGAGATGAGTCAATTATTACATACAGCAATCACTGTTAAACAAGAAATCAGTATATCCCTATCACCCTGAAACTGAGATTACAAGAAATCTGGAATGACATTTCATGAAGTCAGAACTCTGAAAAACATCATCTTCACAAGCTCCTAGACCACACCAACTCCTAATTTATACAAACAAATTTCATCTGAACCTTATGAACAGGTTCACAGTACTTTTTCAGACCTGTGAAAGGCTTCACGGACTATAAAATTTTGTCCAGCCTTCCCCCAGAGTTGATAAGATAAAACAAAGCTAGAGTTATAGTTAATGATTCCTAACACTTATTTCACCAGAATAGATCTTCTGATTTTAGGTCACTGGTTTTCATGACTTTAGCAGGACTGTGATTTTATTACCCTTAGTACCACCCCTACCCGGTCCCCAATCTTCCTACCTGATGCCTACGCAACAATTCTATAAAATGCTGCCTGCCCAAGTATTCAGTATTGATTGTTTTTCTGGTATATATGATCAAGAAGAGACAATGAGTGCTTTACTAGGCAGCTGCATTTGCCCTGCCAAGGAGGACGGGAGAGAGAATGAAGAAAAAGCAATTCCAAAATTACTTTCTGACCTCCAGTCTCTAACACTAACTGCAGCCATGAACAAACCTGGCTGTAAGTATAATAAGCAATCTAACTTGTATTTGATCATAAAAGCATTTCTCCCAGTTATAACACTGCTTAAAGGGTTTCACATTAGTGAAATGTGCCATTAAAAGAATTCTGGAAAATCTCTGAAGCCAAAATTATACACAACCTCACAAATTTTTAACAAGCTAACATTAATCACAACCTCTCTCTCTTAATAATCAATATCCTTTCTAAAATTTTTAACAAGCTAACATTAGTCATAACCTCTCTCTCAATAATCAATATCCTTATTAAAATTAAGTGATTAGATACTGATCTTAGTGCTTCTGTTCTACCTCTTAGTTAGCTATGTAGTGCCTGGGGTCTTAAAACCTTTCAAGTGGCCATCCAAGGTACAACAATTGGTCTCAATTCACCAAGAGCAGCAGAGGAAGAAGGAGGGTCAGGAATCAGAGGAACCAGAATGTATGTCTAATTGCCTCCATGAACACCTGCCTCCTTTGCCATGAAACCGGAAGAACTGGGTGGTTACTGAACACTTTGATAAGATTCCATAGAAGAATCCTGATCAAAGGGGGAGAATACAGAACAGAATTTCAAATTCTCATGGAATCAAGACTTTCTGGAGCCACCGAGCCTGGCTGAGTCCCCTGCCCCCACTCAAAACTATTAACCTGAGGAAATGTTTAAGCCTTAAACCAAAACTATCACCTGAAGTCATCTTTAAATCAAACAATAACTCACTGCTGTTTCAGTAGATTTGGACTCATAGCGACCCTACAGGACAGAGTGGAACTGTGGCATAGGGTTTCCAAGGCTGTAATCTTCACAGAAGCAGACTGCCACACTTTTCTCCTGTGGAGCAGCTGGTGGGTTTGAATCACTGACCTTTCGGTTAGCAGCTGAATGCTTAGCCACTGCAACACCAGGAAAGAATGTCTGCCTTAAGCCTGGTGCTCTTTTAAAGAATTACCTGTATGTGATCAAACTGACAAAATGACGAAAGGTTAGATGAGAAGCTTAAGGGGACAGTGAGTTTGTGTTAATGATGGTGAAATAATTTGGAAAAGCGTATCAAGAAAAGTAGCACGACTTGGAGAATGTTAACAATGTCACTGAATTGTATGTGTAGAAATTGTTGGTGTATGTTTTCACAAAAAAATATATATATATAAATGTTTCTCTTTCAGTCTAGCCAACTTGAAAACAAAAAAATCTCAATAGTGGCTCAAAGGATGGTCCCAACGACCAGGGTGGGGGTGGGGGGTGCGGGTGTGAAGCTAGAGAACTGGTGCCCTTCTCTTTTCACAGATTACAGTTTAGGAAACATGTGTTTATAATAAGTGAAAATGGGAGAGGAAATACTTCAGTTTCCCTTGCCACCTGAACACGAGATGAGGAAAGTGTCAGGTTTAAGACTATCTGTTCTTTCCCATCCCTACCCAAACTAATCCCCATCTCTTCTAAATTTCAGTATTTCATCTCAAGTAGCCAAAAGCTTAAATTAGACCTGATATTTATATAGTTATTCAAAGAGTGACCATATAACTTATCATCCAAACCAGGACATTTAAAAGTAAAAGTGGGTGCTATTAATAATTATTCCAGGATGAGAGGCATAAAACAGGATATGTGGGTACCCTAGTTATTCTCTTAATTCTATCTCCTCTAGTAGACTTAAGAGCTCACTGATATGAGGAGCTGCAAATTCATTATAATATTTCTCACAGTAGCACATTATCTTGCACAAACTAAGCATTCAAGTCTTCTTGTTGTTGTTAGCTGCTGTTAAGTCAGCCCCGGACTCATGGCAACCTCATACACAAAAAAAAAAAAATACTGCCCAGTCCTGTGCCATCCCCATGATTGGCTGCAGAGTGGACAATTGTGATCTACAGGGTTTTCATTGGCTGATTTTCAGAAGTAGATCACCAGGCCTTTCTTCCTAGTCTGTCTTAGTCTGGAAGTTCCACTGAAACCTGTTTTAGCATGATAGCAACACTCAAACCACCTTTGACAGACAGGTGGCGGCTGTGTATGAGGTGCACTAGCCAGGAATCTTGACCAAGTCACCTGCATGGAAGGTGAGAACTGTACCAATGGCCCCTATTCAAGTCTTATATGCTAGAAAATGAATGAACAAATAAACTTAAGAGGACTTTCATCACTGCTTAGGGAAGCACAAGTAATCGTATACATTCTGACCGCTCTAAACGAAGGCTAAGTTTGTAAGTCTATAAGCCTGGGCTTAAAATTCCAGGAAAAGAATATGAATGGAAAATTACTTAGGTGATCCCATTAAATATATTTGAATGGTTTTGCTATAATATTAAAGAATCTGAAAAGCATTCAAATCCTAACAGCAAATTCTTAGTAGTCACCACTATTGAAGAAAAAGCCTCTGAAAGAATGGTATAATCCTGGGGGCTGAATAATCTAGAGTATGTCTCCTTCCCCCAGACCAGCATCAAATTGGTATCGAAACTGTGGAAAGGATATACAAACTGAATACCCTTATTTGCTCTTCAATATATTTTATGAATATTCACTATATACAATACACATTTTATTATTAAATCTAAATTCTTGTCCCAAAGAAAAGAAAATAAACTATATCTCTATTGTGGCTACTTTAAATGTTTAAAAGAGTAAAATATTCTAATATCTGTATGTTTAATGAACAAAATGAATGTGTGCCTGCCAGATTCAAAATTGCTAACGTCTGACTGATAACAAATAAAGACCCTTCTGCCCTGCTTCCCATTAACTTCGTATCAGCAGGTCTAGTTTTCATTAAGACTAGTCCTGGTTGGTGGCAGAAAGTAATTGCTGTTATTAAAATACTTACAGTTTCACTTCAGTTCCACCCTGGTTTGTTGAATAGACATAAAACCACAGTCTTTATCATATGTACCGCTTCCTATAATGCACAACTGAGCGCAATTCCCCTATTCATTATATAACACACAATTTAACAAAACAACATAGATAAGGAAAATAATCAAAATCCATTTTGGTCTTTTTTTTTTAATTTCCCAAAAGAAAGGTGTGAAAAAAATCTTGAAAACTTGAGGAAGCATTTTCTTAACCACTTTTCTTTTCTGCAATTTTACTCAATTATAGATAAACCATCATTATCTGCGATAATAGGAGGCAGAAATAATAGGGATGAGGCACAAATAACCTAACTTTATTTTCATTATTTTTCACTCCTAAAATTTAAAGAATCTGCTAACAAGAAACAAAACTAAATGATGTAACACAAAAGAAACATGTTCACCAATATTCATTTGCGGTATTTTTCACTACAGCCAAAAAGTGAAAACAACCAAAATGGCCATCAACAGATGAACAGATAAAAAAAATGTTGTATATACATTCGGTGGAATATTACTCAGCTATTAAATGAATAATTTATAAGGATCAGCACAAAGCTGCTTCCTATGAGGCAGAGGTTAAAGATGTCCCAAATGTTCAACTTTTTGAAACTGCTGTACCACTCCATCATCTCTAACATCAACTACACCCTCTCCCCTCAGTAATCTCCTTCCGTAATTCACTGCAACGGCTCACAGAACCCACAAATCTTAACAAGGAAATGGCTCATGCAGTTGTAGAGGCTGGCAAGTTCCAAATCCATGGGTCAGGCGTAGGCTTCTCCCGACCCGCGTAGCTGCAGGTGCTGATGAACCCAAACCAGAAGGTCAGACCACAGGCTGCTGGCTCACAAGGCCACGGAAGCTGCAAATCAGGTCAGATTATAGGCCACCAGCCAATGAGGCTGTAGAAGCCGGCAAATCCCAGAATCGGCAGGTCAGACGGCAGGCCTCTGGTTCAAGTCCCAGGAACCGAGGTTAGAGAATCACAAACCGGATGTAGGATCCAGATGCAGATAAACAGCCCCTCTAGGGCATCCACATATATACCTTGGATGCAGGCCACATCCCAGGGAAGGGGATAACTTGAGTAAGGGTAGGACTTGAATCTCGCCCTCCTGAAAGGCTATGACTCAAGATACACTCTACACCAATGCTGTCTCGTTAACAGGTAGAGGTTAGGATTTCAACACATAAAATGGGGGAAAACCATAAATTCTGGGAATCGTGGCCTACCCAAGTTGACATATAACACCAATCATCACAGGTTCCACATACCTTACCTGCAAAGTCTCACTCAATCATAAGTCACAAAGACCATGGCTAGAAGGGCCATATTAAGTAATTATTTGCACTGTAGCTATAAAGAGAAATGAAGTCCTGATACATACTACAACAGGGATGAATCATGACAAGTGAAATAAGTCAGTCACAAAAGGACAAATACTGTACAATCCCACTTATATGAAGCAGACAAATGTATAGAGATCAACGTTTATCAGTTGTTACCAAAGGTGGGAGGGAGGGAGAAAGGGGTAGTCTTTGCTTACAGAGCACTGAGTGGTGGAATAATGTGGAAATGGATAGTGGTGATGGTTGTAAAACATTATAAACATAACCAATGTCACTGAATTTTACATGTATAAAAATGTTTAATTGGCATATGTCTTGTTATATATATTTTTACCATATTAAAACTATTAAGAAAACAAAAATTTAAATGATGTGACCCTCATTTCCTGTTCCACCTTCTGTTACAGAAGCTAATGAACAGGGAAAGGGGAGGAGAAAAGCAGAGAAACTCAGGAACTTGTTAATCAGACCCTAATCAAATTCACAAGGAAGCTTGGTCTTTTTTAAGTGAACTTCTGGGATAGCAAAGAGTTTAGCTGGTATTTTTATTTTTCAATAGATACAGACAAGTATGACAGACCTGAGGCATCAACACTTCATTTTTCTAAGATATTAAATGTCCAAAACTAAAGTATTGCCCTGGATAATACTTTTTGTTTTTAATAAAATCACAGATTCAACAAATGCAATATTACAATGAAACTACCTCATCCAGGTCCCAAATAACAGTAACTGATGAGGTGGAACAGGTATAAATCAGCCCACCACCAACTAAAGACTCCAAAATATTTTTGCAGCAAAAACCAACATCCATACGGTTAGCAGTCAGGCAAACTTTAACACTGCAGAATCAAGGAGCGCATACCGTTTGGCTTACACACCTTAAAGCCAAGCTCGTAAGCATTCATTTATCCATTATTTAAAACATCTACTGAACTCCGCTATGGTTCACCCCAGGCACTGGAGAAGTGAAGAGGCATATCATAATTTTTGCCCTCACGGAGTTCAATGATCAATCGTGGCATCAACAAAACAATACTTGCACCTAGCAAGACAGGTACAAAAGTGCTACGAAAGGGCATAAAGGAAGAAGAGATTTTTGTCTCCTGTGAAAAAAAGTAAGCATCACAGAGAAGATGACATTTGAGCTAAAACTGAGAAGAGGACAGGAGTTTGTTAAAGGGGAAAAAGGAACCCTGGCACACGGGAGAGTTTAACTTACAGCCCTCCTGCCTGGGCTAGCTCTGGAGCCACGCCAAAAGACCTGAGTTATTCCTCTTAAATTCTCTAGAATAAAAATCATCAGGACTTTTTTATTCCCTGTACTAAACAAGACAGCAAGTACTATCACGACTAACGAAAAACCAAACCCCCGTCGCCGTAGAGTCAATTCCGACTCATAGGACAGAGTAGAACAGCCCCATAGGGTTTCCAAAGAGCAGCTGGTGGATTCAGACTGCCGACCTTTCAGTTAGGAGCCGAGCTCTTACCCACTGCGTCACCAGGGCTCCATCCATAACTGATCAGTGACATGCAAAAAGATGAGTAACTGTAGGAGTAAATTATTCATGTCAGAAGATTTAGGCAAATTACTTTAAACTCCAAACCTCAGTTTATTCATCTATAAATGGGAAATAATATGTCATTCAATCTATCTTTATAAGGTGGCTCTGAGAATCAAATATAGTAATATATAAAAAAGATCTTTATCAACTACAGAGCAATACATCAAAGTAAAGTATTATCTGTTAAGATCTATTTTTTGTCTTACAAATAAATGTACAAAAACTAAAGAACTGCAAACTGCTTCAGGGGAAAAAAAGCCAAGATCACATACAATGGTATTAACTATAATTTTGTGCAAAACTTTACACAGGTTTCAGTAACCTCTAGTTTTCTAATGTCTATGTCTATTTGCACTGGAATATATTTATAATTAAAGAGAAGATCCAGTTGAGAATATTTTGAATGCTTTTGTGGGTCAAAATATTAGTCTTAGTCACAATTCAAGTTATGACATTCTTCGTGGTAGAACTAAGATTTCAAATCAGCTCTACACTGACACACATCAAAACATCAAGTTAAAAAAGAGCCACCACTTGGTTCAACCAATTAAAAATGAGAACTCTAAAAACTTCGCTTATTTTTTTATATTCACATTACCTTGAGGAAAATGGTGGTGGTGTTCATACAAGTTTTTATTTTAAAAACTGAACACTGTAAGGCCTTTGGTTTTAGTCTATGTACTCACTTCTAGATCACATACACATCGTTGTTTCCTTACAACATCTACTTTATTTTACCTGCCAAAAGGAACTCAGACCATATCAGGACATCTGCAGATTTAAAATCCTTTGATTCATTATATTCTATTTTCTCTATTTCAACTATCAAAATATATGTGTGAAATATAATAAACTCCCCCCATTCCCACTTTTCTCTAGCATTACTGCCTGAAAATCCTAAACTATCTAGGACACTGTCACAGGGATTTTTTTTTTTTTTTTAGGATAATAAAGTGTATTTTATTTAAATTTTATGATGCTCCTACTTCAGTGAGTGGCATCTGGGGTCTTAGGAGCTTGCAAGCAGCCATCTAAGATGCATCAATTGGTCCCAACCACCTGTAGTAAAGGAGAATGAAGAACACCAAAGACACAAGGAAAGCATTAGTCCAAGAGACAGAAACAGCCATATAAACCAGAGACTTCATCAGCCTGAGACCAGAAGAACTAGATGGTGCCTGGCTACCACCAATGACCTCCCTGACAGGGAACACAACAGAGAGTCCCTGATGGAGACAGAGTCCCTGATGGATCAGGAGAAAGGTGCAGTGCAAAACTCAAATTCTAGTGAGAAGACTAGACTTAATGGTCTGAGACTCG
>NW_004443985.1:16349948-16357353 GCF_000243295.1 Trichechus manatus latirostris
CCCTGATGGAGCAGGAGAAAAGTGGGGTGCAGAACTCAAATTCTAGTAAAAAGGCCAGACTTAATGGTCTGAGACTGGAGGAACCCCAGAAGACATGGCCCCCAGACACTCTGTTAACCCAGAACTAAAACCATTCCTGAAGCCAACTCTTCAGACAAGGATTAGACTGGACTATGAGACATAAAATGATACTCGTGAAGAGTGTGCTTCTTAGTTCAATCCGATACACGAGACCAAATGGGCAGCTCCTGTCCGGAGGCGAGATGAGAAGGTAGATAGGGATAAGAGCTGGTTGAATGGACACAGGAAATCTGGGGTGGAAAGGAGGAGTGTGCTGTCACATTACAAGGACAGCAACTAGGGTCACATAACAATGTGTGTATATATTTTTGTATATGAGAAACTAAATTGAGCAGTAAACTTTCACTTAAAGCACAGTAAAAAAAAAAATTAAAAAAAGAATGGTTTTCTTCCAAAGTCCTATTAAAATGACAGTAGAGTAAAAGTTGTAAAAAGACATAAATACCTTAGTATAAAGGTAAGGGAGGAAAAGGCAAAAGCAACAAACTTTTAGAAGCTAGAAAACACATAAACAAGTAATGATTTGGCAGATTCAAGAAACCTGGCCCATTCTTACATGTAAGCTAGTGATCAAGGATTGCTAGACATCAAAGACAAGAGACAAAAAAGAACAACTTGGAGAAAGACTACAGAGAAAAGAAGATCAACTACTAATATTCTCCAGAGAAGATATTCACAATATAAAACTACAACTGTATACTACTGAATATGCAAGCAGTCTCCAGGCGACAAAGATCCCGTTCCCAACTGTGTCTTTAAGTCTTTCTTTAAATTGAATTTGTTGGAGCCCTGGTGGCATAGTGGTTAAGAACTTCGGCTGCTAACCAAAAGATCAGCAGTTCAAACCCACCAGCCACTCCATGGAAACCCTATGGGGCAGTTCTATTCTGTCCTATAGTGTCACTATGAGTCGGAATTGACTCGATGGCAAGAGGTTTGGTGTTTTTTTTTTTTTTTGGTTTACTTTTCATAAGTGTGCTATGCTAATTTTTTTACAGCAACATGTAAAAAAAAAAAAATAGCATAGCAGTGCTTATGAAAATACCCCGCATGTGGAGGGAGCGGATGGCAAATGTAGAAGGCATGGACTATCTATGCAAAAATGCAGTTTATAAAGAATGTGATATCCCAAATGTCAGTTTCTCTGCTGCTTTTCTTGCACCATAAAGCTTACAGTGTCTTTAAATTATCCAACAAAAGGAATCTTAGGAGGATCTAAAAATGTGTCAGTTTTCCCTAGTTAAGTCAATCAGTTAAGAATAGCTTAATTTCCTTATTGAATTAATGTTTAATAATAGGACCTGGCTTTAAAGAAAATCTAAAGTTGAGTATACAGATCTGTCTGGATTGTTAGGAAAATATTCAAGTAAAACTCTTCTACAACGTGCACTTATCAATTGAGCCAGGTTCTGAAAATCAGTGTCCATGGTTCATTGGTGGTTCTTGCTCTACAGGTATACCCACTGGTTCACTTGCTTCTCATTCCAGATGGAATGGTACTATAAGAAAGCCAACCAGGAGTACAGAAGGGAAGAAACTGTGTACTTGTCTGGCCACAAATCATAAATCAGTTCCATCAAGCAACAGCGAAATTTGCAGTATAAACAAAATGGCTATAACTAGACGATTTATTCAACTCTTTGATTTGTTTTGATTGGAATCCTGATATTTATAATCCAAATCAGAACATATTCTTTGACAGATGCAGCAGTTTAGTACTCAGATATACACCATTCCTGCAAATACAATGAATACATGTTCTCTTTAAAAAAAAAAAAAAAAAAAAAACAACCAGTACTGAATGTATACTGAACTAATACTGCTCTTTAGATCCAATCCACAACTAAAATATCGTTAGTGGGTTTAAGCAAAGCATGGTGTTTCTTTCAAGGGAGGTCTGGTTTAGTTCCTGGATATATATTCTAGAATTATAGAAATGTCAGCTGTTGAGAAAACTGAAGCAGAGACAAGTCAAATATCTTGCTCAGGATAGCAGTAAATACATTTGGAATTAAATTTGGGGGCACAAAAAAGTTTATTCTCAATCATTATTTTTAAATGAAAAGATATACTTCAAAATTTAGTTTATTATTTCAGTGGCTAGGCAGGTTTCTGGCAAAGTTTTCATAAACACTTTGTTTTCAGCCTTTTCCTTTTTTAACTACCACCTAACTTCTCAAGGTTCCTCCAACAGTAACCATTAAAATGGTTATCTAAGCACTTGAACAAAATAATAAAACTTGTAATAAAATCCCACCCTTAGAAAAATGAACAAAGTTTTCACAGTAATATTCTTAGAGAATACCATGGCAAATCAAATGGTAAGATAAAAGTGGTTATGATTTCATACCGTCAAAAGAAAGAGGGAACATTAAACACTGTCTTGTACAAGGGTTATATCTGCAGTTCTCAAAGTGTGACACACAGATCTCTGAGCATCCCAGAGACCTTTTTAGAGGGTCAGTGAAATCAAAACTATTTTCATAATTATACTAAGGCTTCATTTGCATTTTTTATTGTGTTGACATTTATACTGGCAATGCATACACAATAGTGTGTGTCTTAGTTATTTAGTGCTGCTATAACAGAAATACCACAAATGGATGGCTTTAACAAACAGCTATTTATTTTCTCACAGTTTAGGAAGTCAGAAGTCCAAAGTCAGGGTACCAGCTCCAGGGGAAGGCTTTTTTTCTTCTATTGGCTCTACAGGAAGGTCATTGTCATTAATCTTCCCCTAGTCTTGGAACTTCTCAGTGCAGGGACCCTGGGTCCAAAGCATGCACTCTGCTCCTGGCTCTTCTTGTTCAGGAGTAATGAGGTCCTCTCCTCTCTACTGATTTCTGTCTTTTAAAATCTCAAAAGAGACTGACTCAAGATACAACTTATCCAGTCATTTGTGTTCTGCCTCATTAACGTAAGTGCCTCTAATCCTGCCTTATTAACATAATAGAGGTTAGGATTTATAACACATAGGATAATTACATCAGATAGCAAAATTGAGGACAATCACACAATACTGGGACTCATGACATGACTTAGCCAAGTTGACACATATTTTCGGGGGACACAATTCAATCCATAACAGTGGGTAAAACTGCTGATGTTTTATCTCGAACCAAGGCAATGGCAACAAACTGTACTACTTAAATTAACAAAAAAAAGGCAGTTTCCATTAAAAAATGTTGATAAGACAGTAACAAATATTAATAGTATCAAATAATTAACCTTCGAGTTTGCATAAAACACTCCTACTGCATGCCTAAATATGATGGCTGAATCAAAGAAAAGCACTTGTGTATCTTAATTGCAAGACGAACTGGCTGCTCTTTTCATGGAATGCCATTTCTACTTGAAAGGACTAAAAGACAAACCATGCTTATTCAGACTTGGGAAGATGGTGGATATTGTCTAAAAATAATGAATGAAATTAGCCTGTCACATCAAGAAAAACACTGTGGCACTATTTGTGGCCAGTGATAAACTCTGATCTTTCAGGTGAAAAATCAGAATTTTGGAAAACTTGTATCTGGTCGCCAACACTTAAAGAGTCTTCTTTAAGATCAGTTGTGATATTAAAGAATGAGATTTGTTTATACTGCATAATAAAAGGTATCGATATTTGGAAAACGCATAACTTAGGGAACAACGATTTTCCAAATAACCAATACTTGATGTTACAAAATCACACATGGGTAGAAGAGTCATTCAGAGTGGAAGAAAAATAACAAGAAGTTAAATACCCACACAGAATGAATAAATGAATGCATGAATGAATGAATGAATAAAACCAAAGTTTAAGACAGACCAGTAGATTTAAACGTCACACAGTATGAAAAGTTCGGTAATATGGTTTCATATTCCACACTGCAGTAAACCTAAAAAAGTTACTACTTGTCAATTTTTGGTGTATTATCAAAGAAAAATACACACAATTATCTGAAAAAGCTATTAAACACTCTTCCTTTTTCCAATTACATATACGTGTGAGGATTTTCCTTATATACTTCAAGCAAAGTAACGTTTCATAAAAGAATGACAGAAGCAGAATCCAGGTGTCATCTATAAAGTCAGACATTAAAGACATCTGCACTGCAAAAATGTAAAACAATGCATCCTTTCTCACCGATTTTTTCAAAATATATTTTTCATAAAATGTCATTTATGTTAACACGTAATGGATTTATAATTGCTATTTTAAAAGATTAATAAACATATTTTAAATCTGTTTTGATTTTAATACAGCAAATACTGATAGATATAATCCAATAACTTCTAAAAGTATAAAAGGGTCCTGAGACAAAAAAGCTTGAGAACTGCTGGTTTAATAATGTGGCATAAAATAGTTGGTTTTTACTGCCAAAAGCCAAAAGATCTATGTTTTCAAGCTTGATTCCAATCTCTTTCTTTGAAAATATTTATCCCTCTTGCTACATTTCATCATGCTTGCATCTTAGACCAGCCCAAGGTCAAAACTGACCTGCCAAGATCAGTTTATTCTTACACAAAGTGAACAGTGAAATCAAACACATACCACACTGAACATAAAGTGCTTATTCTTCCACAGATGATAGTAGCTGTTCAACAGCAGGAATGAAAGTATCCAACAGTCAAAGGTTGAGGATAAGGAGGCTCCTTCAGAGGAGGTGTGCTATGTCTAGTGCCCTGGCTGGAATCCAGCTAAGATAATTACATTCTATAGAGGGAATTTTAGGTAGGACAAAGAACAAATTACATATTGGTTGGAATCAGGCCAGGATAAAGGGTTCACGGTCTAATTCCTATGAGACGACCCATGGGAACTTCAATGGCCAAGAGTGGTCAGAAGTTAATTATTGTAACTCAACAGACTTTAGTAGACTAAGCAAATTGTTCATGAGCTCTACTACTAGCTTTTATAATAATTTTTTGTGACCCTGGATCAGTAACTTCACCTCTATTTCATTCCAAACATCTAGAGTGTGAAGAAAACAATAATTTTGCAAATTCGAAGTGCTACACTAGCCTTTGGAAAGCCATCGTCCTATATCCATGCAAAACATGTTGACTTTATAGATTATAACTAAAAGCATCCTTATTACCTAAGAACAACGTTTTTCAATTCAAAAGAGCCATTATTGTTTTATATTAGTGTACGTATTTGTTTCAGTATTGACTTCAAAAGTTGAAGTAAATACGAAATTTTTAAATATGAAAGTTTATACTTTTTATTTAACTTATACCTAAGTTTACATCAATACTACTAATTAATATTAAGTTTTTTTAAAGCCAGTATATTAAAATTGTGGAGAAGTTATATTATTACATATGAAGAGATTAGAAAGACTGTTTGTTTTGCTTATACACTTTATACGCTGTTGATTTTATCACTAATGATTATTTTTAAACGTCTTTTAGGTCTATTCTATTGTACACCTTTGGGCCCAGGGGTTAAACAAAGACAGGATCAACCAGCACAACTGTGAGTTTGTATACTCACAAAGGTTCCAAGTCTATGGAGAAATAATTTTAAAGGATCTATCAGTCCCTTATTAAAATTATGACTGTTATTTTAAAGAAAAATTGTATTACATGACAGACAAGTACTTCTACAGAACTATTCTGTTCCTAAAATAGAAATTTAAAATAACTTATTACGATTTGATAATAAAAAGCTCTTTAATTGTAATGTCACTGGCAAGCATATTCCTTTACCATTTCAGAACTTAAGTGCAACTAAATATTAATAAATAAATACTTGGAGATTTTAAAACTAATAACCCATTGCCGTCGAGTAGATTCTGACTCATAGGAACCCTACAGGACAGAGCAGAACTGCCCCATAGAGTTTCCAAGGAGCGGCTGGTGGATTCAAACTGCTGACCTTTTGGTTAGAAGCCATAGCTCTTAAACACTGAGCCACCAGCGCTCCATTTTAAAACTAAATACCACATATTTAAAATATCTAGCATTCAGCTAATATATATATTTAGAAGTATAAAGAAGAAGCATAACAATAAGAAAAAAGATGAAATGCATCCTATGTTATCATTTATGGTAACATAATATGGCACAGTATGGTATTTTAAAGTGACATTTTCAACAGTTTTTCTTCCTGATTTACTTTTGTTTGCTAACTTCCTAGTCATGCAGCACATTTGAAAAATTTTATATGGAAGTAGCAATGTGTCCAACCGCTTTTCACTCAGAAAAGTTTTCTTTCTACATTATATTACGATTTGTATGCCAGGAAGTCAGCCAAAGTAAAAATTCTTCATTGTGTGAGAAGGGTTCTGAGCTGGTATCATCGTTGCTTTTTATTCCAAGTTTTACATTATAAAGGAAACCCTGATGGTATAGCTGCTAACCAAAAGGTCAGCAGTTCAAATCCACCAGGCGCTCCTCAGAAACCCTATGGAGCAGTTCCACTTTGTCCTACAGAGTCGCTATGAGTTGGAATCGACTTGATGCCAACGGGTTTCGTTTTGCTTTGTTTACATTATAAAAGATTTCAAACATGCAAAATTAGAAGGAAAAGTATAATGGACACATATATCCCCCTCATTAAGCTTCACTCATTAAGCTTCAATAATTATCAGCTTATGGTTGACCATGTTTCCACCCTATCGCCACTTATAATGGCCTTCATTACTCCCACTCCAATTATTTTAAGGCAAATTCCAGGTACATATTGAAATATTTACAAGATGATACGCTATCTTTAAAAGACTCCCCTATTAATCATACCCAAAGTATCATGTTTTCTCTGTCTCTTCACACACATGCAAACACACACACAAATAAACAATAATTCCTTAAAATCATCAAATATCCAGTCGGTTCAAAGATTCTTTACTGAGAATTAACCAAAGCATTGGGAAAAAATAAAATCATTTTAACAATCTTAGTAAAATCTCTTAATAAAATGTCCAAATATTTTACAAGCACAAACAAGGCCAATAAAAGATTATTTATATTTTTAAATCACATATAATTAATTAATTCATTAAAATTAAACAGTGGAAAAATTTTTTAAAAATGAAACTTTAAAGAATAAAGATGCCTGTAATTGCTGTCAATAGGTTGTACACCAGTAAAAAGTTGAATAGGCAAAAGCTGTGTGATAGATGTATTTATAACAACAACAAAAAAGAACAGCTGCTGAGGCTGCTTACGTACAACCAAACATCTCACGGGATTTGGTTCCTTCGTTTGGAGGTATAGGGTCATGGTTTCATGGGACATCCCAATTAATTGGCCTAATACCGTGTTCAGTGCTTCTGTTCTCCGTCCTAGTTCACTGTGTAGTGCCTGGGGTCTTAAAAGCTTGCCAGTGGCCATCCAA
>NW_004443985.1:16357453-16367627 GCF_000243295.1 Trichechus manatus latirostris
CACGAGATCAGAACTGGATGGTGCCCGGCTACCATTACTGAACGTTTTGATCAAAGATTCCATAGAAGAATCTTGGTCAAAAAGGGGGACAGAAGGGAACAGAATCTCAAATTGTCATGGAATCCAGAATTCTGCAGCTATGGAGGCTGGATAAACTTCTGAAATTATTGCCCTGAGATAATCTATAAACCAAAAATATCCCCTGAAGTCCTCCTAAAGCCAAACAAAAGGTTAGCTTAACTAGTAAAGAATGTCCACTTTGAGCACTGTGCTCTTTTAAGATCTATCTATATGGGATCAAACTGACAACAGTAACTCAAAAGATTAGATAGGAAACTTAGGGGGCAGTGATTTTACATTAATGGGGGTGGAACAACTCAGAAAAAGAGGGTGAGAATGGCTGCACAATGTAATCAATGTCACTGAATCATACGTGTAGAAACTGAACTGGTATATGTTCTGCTTTGCATAGTCTCAACAACAAAAATAAATTATTTTTTTTAAAAAAAGGATGTTTCTTTGAAGAATATGTTATATAGTTCATACGCAAAAATCTACTTCCCTCAACATGTCTAAGTTTAGAATTAACTGAAACATTAAATTTTCTAAAAAACCGTAAACTAGATAAAGCAAATTTTGACCAAATTAATCTTTGGTGAAAAGAACAAAAAATCAAAATTAGTATTTGAATTATTTAAAAACTCCTACAGGAGACTGGAACTGGGGTAAAACTGTTATTAATTCAGGCAATTCAGTTAATTACAATCAACTAGTCACAAAATTGGTTTACCCAAACACAGCCAAATTAATTGGTTTTTCTGGGAAAGGCCCGACATTGCACAGAACCTGTAGTCCACATTCTTAAGGGTTCAAATTGCACAGATCAATCTAAGGCAGTGGTTCACAAACTTTACCATGTATCTGAGTCACCTGGATGAATCACTAAAACACAGATTTGTTGGCTCCACCTCCAGAGTTTCTGCTGGTCAGGGGTGGGGCCTGATAATCTGCATGTCTAACAAATTCCTAGGTCATACTTCAGCTGGTCCAAAGACCACACTTTGAGAACCACTGATGTTTAAGTTTTCAAAATCTCAAACTTGCATATTTAAAAGTGGCCACAGATGGAAATATTTGCTGTAAGCCCCACACAGCACAGAGGACAGAGCATGGTTTTTGACATTAGATGGAGTAGATTCAAGTCCTAGCACTCCCCCTCTTGCTAATTATAAAGCTCTGAGAGCAAGTGACCACTTTTGAATCCTGAGTTTCATATCTAGAGGCAACAAAGTTCCAATTTTTCTAGGAAAAAAAATTATTTTTTTTTACTGTTTGTCATGGGCACACTCTGGACAGGGTGTGTGTAGGAGAGTGGCATTTATTAACTCCTCTTTGAAACAGAGATTTAATGATAAACATCAGCCTGTCCTACACAGTTTGAGGTCTATCTCTGAAATCACTGGGGCTCAGAATTAGTGTCTATCAATTTCCTAGAGCTATCAATCAATCTTTTAAAAGATGAACTTTAGCCCTCTTCAAGTTCTGCCTGTTTTCATATATTTATGTCATTCTAGAGCTCCGAATCTAATCTTGATCTGAGTCTCTTCTCCGAAAACTAACCTAATCCATTACAAAATTAATTCACTGTTGCATTTTTTTTAATGTGGCTGCTATAAATGATTTATTATGTAACATGCGTCTAGTATAACGAGCTGAACCAAGTTAATTTCATATTGTCTAGTTTGACAATATACTGACAATATTTTTTTTACTTCAATCTGATTTTTAAATCATTTTTGTTGGCATATAAAAAAAGAATTTTTGTACTGAAAGAGGATAAAAATCTAAATTTCACACTGCAGAATACAAGGCCTGGGATAATAAAATACAGTATTACTATAAAACACAAAAAGCAATTTTTATTTACAACTTAGATAAAGTGAATTCAAATTTGGTGGGGTATTATCTTCTAAGACGCTCTCAATTTATCAGCTAACAAACAAC
Organism: Trichechus manatus latirostris; assembly: GCF_000243295.1. Lineage (NCBI taxonomy): Eukaryota > Metazoa > Chordata > Mammalia > Sirenia > Trichechidae > Trichechus > Trichechus manatus. Next base: position 16,359,458 of record NW_004443985.1, read on the forward strand.
AGGAGAATTTTTTATGTGTGTGCTTTGTTTATAGTAAAATAATAATCTGGTAGGAGAGCAGCAAAACTTGTTCATAACAGGATAGAAACAAAAAAACCAAACCCGTTGCCGTTGAGTCAATTCCAACTCATAGCGAACCTATAAGACAGAGTAGAACTGCCCAAAGGGTTTCCAAGGAGCCTCTGGTGGATTCGAACTGCAAACCTTTTGGTTAGCAGCCATAGCTCTTAACCACTGCGCCACCAGGGCTCCATAACAGGATAGAAGCTGATAATAATTACACTCAAAGGTAGACCTGTGTTATTAAAGGAATGATTATACTTCACCTATACCATCCAAAAACATTCACCCACTGACAACTATAAATGGGTGACAGAAGTACCTAGAATGACAGCTCACAGAATGCAATGCAACATAACAAGATTTTTCAGAGGCTCCAAAAGTGATACTATTTTTTTGTTTCATTCACCAGAATGTGGCCATTCGTATGTTGTTTTTGTTAGTTGCCACTGAGTCATCTGTACTGTTGTTAACTGTCCTGGAGTTGATTCTGACTCATGGTGACCCCATGTGTGCAGAAGAGAACTACACTGTATAGCGTTTTCAAGGCTATGACCTTCTGGAAGCAGATCACCAGGCCTGTCTTCTAAGCCACCTCCAGGTGGGTCTGAACTGCCTACCATTAGGTTAGTAGCCCAGCAGTTAACAACTTGTGCCAATAGGGCATTGGAAATTAAACACAGCATAGAGAAAAGGGCATGAGATAGAGGTGGGTTCAAGTCTCAGCTCTTCCTCCTTGCTTTGAGAGCAAGTGATCACACTGCAAAACCTGAGTTTCACCTGCAAAACTTAGATAATTCCCCCAATCTTTCAGAATCATTATGAAGACTAAAAAAATGCATCCAAAGTATCTGTGGCACAAAGAAAGTACTCAATAAATGGCAGCTGCAATTTTATTTCATTAATAAACAATAAACCTAGTCAAACTATTTTGTATTTCACAGGCTTTTAGGGAATTGAATAGATTTCTAATGTTACCGCTAATGGAATTCTCAGTTTCCTAGTCACAAGATTTTCTAGTTATTTATTCCTAACATAAAAATAAATTTTAAAAGATATTATTTTAATAAAATGTTTGGCTTTATTAATGTTGGATTACAAATGTATTTTTTATATTATGAAGGCATCTCAATTCCATGGTTATAAGTAGATATATCTAAAGAGACATGAAATTCTCAAAAAAGACTTCCTCTAGACAAAAACACAACTTTTTATTTAACTTTTAATGTTAAACTTCATAATACAGTATATACATTTTCTATGCAACCAAATCAAAAAACCAAACCCATTGCCATCAAGTCAATTCCGACTTATAGTGACCCTATAAGACACATTAGAACTGCCCCATAGGGTTTCTGAGGGGTGGCTTGCTTGTGTATTCGAACTCCCGACCTTTTGGTTAGCAGCCGAGCTCTTAACCACTGTGCCACCAGGGCTCCTTCTATACACATACCTTCTCAAAACCTGATGTTGGCTCTGAATTAATTTATAAGTAGTACATGTGGAAGATAAATACTTTTTTTCATTTAAAATAGCCAGTCACAGAGTCCCTGGGTGATGCAAACAGCTAAGTGCTTGGCTACTAATCAAAATATTGGTGGTTTTCACGAACCTAAGAAAATTGACCACCGCATGTATCACAGCCTGTACCTGAAGGTGAAGGGGAACGTGCTCTCAGGAACAAGCGGATTCTCATGGAACACAGCCACAAGCTGAAGGCAGACAAGGCCCACAAGAAGCTCCTGGCTGACCAGGCTGAGGCCCGCAGCCCCAAGACCAGGGAAGAACGCAAGCATCATGAGGAGAGGCTCTGAGCCAAGAAAGAAGAGATCAAGACTCTGTCCAAGGAGGAAGAGACCAAGAAACAAAGCTGCTCCCCTCTCCTGTCTGTACATAATGGCCTCAGCAATTATACAGATCAATCGTTCAATAAAACAAGCCTTTATCTGCTATATAGATATACAGATATGTAGATATGTAGATATATATAGATATATGGTTTGAACCCACCCAAAAGTGCCTCAAAAGAAAGGCCTGGCAATGTGCTTCCCAAAGGTCATAGCCATGAAAACCCCATGCAGCACAATTCTACTCTGCAACACATGGGGTCACCATGAGTCAGAATTGACTCAAAGGGAACTGGTTTGGTGGTTTTTGTTTGTTTTTAGTTTTGATTAACAGCCAGTCACAGTACTCCCTTGTCCACCCACAAATGATTGATTTCTCAAGCTCTGAGTCAGGCAGCCATTTACCCAAGTCACAGCCAATTAGGATAGGACTCTGACACCCTAGTTAAAGGCAACAAACTAAAGGCTGAACAGAAGAAAACCTGAGGGGCTTTGGTGACACTACGGTGTAAGAACCATGCCCATCTGCTCACTCTGGTTTGGATGGCGACTCACCAACCAGGACAGAAGCTCTAAGGAAATTCTGAATGTGTAACAAGAGAGCGAGTATTATTAGGGAAGAAAAGAAGAACCAGTAAAAACAGAAGAGGAGCATAAGAAGCAGATACAGAAAAGCTGAGTCTCAGGTGTTCCTTTAAGCAACAAATATTTACTCAGTCCCTTCTATGTGCCAAAGAGTGTGTCAGAACAAATTATGACAAGCGCCACTAAAAGAAGGCACCACTTCTAATGACCAAATGTGAGGAAAAAAGGATCAAAGAGATTGTGTGCCCATATCTAATCTTGTTTGGAATCCCCTAAAACGTCCACTAAAAAGTGAAATTGGCTCCAATGTGATCAATATCAGAAATTCTCTGCAGGGAGAGGGGAGGTGTGTTATGTACACAACACTGAATATTAGCTCTATCAAACCTCTAAACATCAACAAACTACACTTAGAGGCTGCGACTGTGAATACCACAAAGACCTGCAAATAAGAGGGTTAGTAAAAACATCTCCCAAAACTGCTTAAGGAGCTTAATTAGAGAAAGGACCTTGGCAAATTTTTACAGTATTATAGGTTATTTATCTTTGGTTCCATGGCTTACATTTGCCACCAGCCTCATCTTATCCCACAGTGTTCTCATCTCTATCAAAGTCTCCTAAGAATTTGGTTTGATCAGTGATTTGAACATAAATCCGGTAATAAGTCAAATGTGTTTCCTTTCCCAGGCTTATTTGCATTTATGGCCTTCTAACAGTTGAATGAAAGGCACTGTGGACTATTAAATTAATTTTAAGCATCAGTGAATGGTGACAGAGGAAATGAAGAGCAGAGAATAAGATTCTTTGGAATCACACCTCAAATACTGAACGAATCTGTCAATGAATTACCTGAAAATTAAAGAACAGTACAATTAAAGAAATGACAGCTGTCTGAAAACTATGTTTATGATAATAAACAATAACTTAAACGGTGAGATTATTCTATCCAACCTCCTAACTTTAATAATTCACTCAATGACTCAAGTTCGGATCACTGCAGTGTATGTAAATTCTAATTTAAAAAGTGACAGTTTATGTTAAATGAGAAACTATTTTGTTCTGTAAGCCTTCATCTTAAGTGAGAATAGCAGCACAACTGGAAGAGCGCAGTCAATGTCACTGAACTGTGCATGTAGAAATTTTTGAAATGGTGTCTTTGGCTATGTGTATTTTCACCAAAAAAAGGGGTTGAGAAGTTAGGGGGTTGACATATTGTGGGGTTGTTAACCAGTGTCATAAAACAATATGTGTAACTACTGTTACAGAACTATTTGTTCTGTAAGCTTTCGCCTGAAGTACAATTAAAAAAAAAAAAACCACATAGTCAATAACCATACTACTTTTCTGCACAAACGTGAACTGGACAAGCTTGGAACATTTGTTTTTCTGTAGTTTCAATTTTTGTGAAAGTTCTAAATTTGTATTAACAATTCATTTGAAACTCTATCCCCTTAATTTTATTCTGGCATGGTGATTTCAAGGAAAGAGTGAAAACTCTTTTATGAGATCTTATAACAAACGAGTTTGTTGAACAAGTGGTCCATTAACTAGTGGTGGCCATTTAATAGATTCATGAAGAGAAAAAATGTTATACTGTCCAATTATTTAAGTAATGCTTGAGCTCTCCACAAAAGTTTCATCAAATGTTTAGTCATGATCATGAAACTCAGTATATACAGGAAAATTCCCTTTTCTTTGATCTGACTTCTTGATCCTTTGTAGATGTTATTTTATATGGGAACTAAATGACATATTAGGAAATATGTAGATGCATTTTGTAATATCAGTGATAAATGTCTTCTTAAACATCTTCAATATATATTTGATAAAACTGATTACTTGATTACTTAATTTTGAATTATTCATAGGCTTCAAGGCCTCTGTGTCAAACGTTTAATTTTTATCATTGTTACTCTCTATTGTTTTAGTGTATTCTATAGGATTGTAAAGTAACATTAAAGTAGTCAAAATCTAAAAAGAACTCAAATCATGATTTTGAAAAAAATAAAGCATCGATACAATCAGCTATATACAGGAACAATACAAACTTCCTAATCCTTAACTATTTATATAGGGGCTAGCTTGTATCATTAAATTGAAAGGGCAACAGTAGAAAAAGGGTAATTACAAGTCCATTTTTACATATTTGAAAAAGATTTAAATGAGACTTATTGTTGTTAGGTGCCATCGAGTTGGTTCCAACTCACAGCTATTCTGTGTACAAAAGAAAGAAACACTGCCCAGTCCTGCGCCATCCTCACAATCGTTGTTATGAGCTCACTGTTGCAGCCACTGTGTCAACCCATCTCATCGAGGGTCCTCCTCTTTTTCGCTGACCCTCTACTTCACCAAACATGATGTCCTTCTCCAGGGGCTGACCCCTCCTGATAATGTGTCAAAGCATGTGAGATGAAGTCTTTCCATCCTTGCTTCTAAGGAGTATTCTGGCTGTACTTCTTCTAAGACATATTTGTTCATATTTCTGGCAGTCCATGGTATATTCAATATTCTCCATCAGCACCATAATTCAAAGGCGACAATTCTTCTTCAGTCTTCTTTATTCATTGTCCAGCTTTCACATGCATATGAGGCAATTCAGGAGCACTTTGGTCCTTAAAGTGACATCTTCGCATTTTAACACTTTAAAGAGCCTTTTGCAGCAGATTTGCCCAAAGCAATGTGTCTGTTGATTTCTTAAATGCTGCTTCCATGGGTGTTGACTGTGGATTCAAGTAAAATGAAATCCTTGACAACTTCAATATTTTCTTTGTTTATCATGATGTTGTTAAATTATTATGAAATTGAATATAAATTATCTTTGAGCATCTTAAATTTAGGAAGAAACTGTATGTAAATATTATTTGGCAATCTACACTAGAAATATAGATAATAAAGAAATTGATATATTAAAAAAAAAAAGTGAGTTTAGTATATCAGTTTATCACCACATAATCCAAACCAATCGCAAAAAAAAAAATGAATATCTGTTTATATAACACTATCAATAAGTCATAAATCATATCTAATATTTGCTGAGTCTGGTTCTAAACTGCTAAGGGTTTGGCAATTTAAATTTGAACAGTATATATTTATGCCAAATGTATTGCTGAAATCTACTACAAATCAATACTTTTACTATAAAATGGCTTCTGAATCCATTAATTAATACTTCATCATTTGATTACTGTTTATAATTTAATGTAGTCACACAACTGCTCAGGAAAGCTCCATCTAGGAAGCACACAATTAATTCAATTCAACAAACACTGCTGTGTTCTTACAACATGTCCTAGATATACTGCACATCAGAATAAAGCTACAGTGATGGCTAAATAGACATGTTTAGGATAAGCTTCTGCTCACTGGCACTTAAAATTCCTCAAAATAACTTCTCTTGGATCTGGAATATTTTTCATCTTATTCTCATCTGCAAGACTACAGTTTAAAGAAGGTTAAATTTGAGTAAATTATCTGATTTCAAATACTCAGGAACTTATCAAACCTTTAAAAATTATATTGTCTTACAAGGAAGACCTGTTGAGGTTACTGTAGGTTAAAATGACAGAAAATGCTTTTATCTAAATTAAATATATTTATTAATTTTCTAGATTCAAACTTGTCATGACACTGTACTAATGAAGTTAGAAATTATAAGCAGCGTAAGAAATTTAATATGTATTTCTCATACATGCATATAACTTAACTGTTATTTGTTAATATATAAGGGAACTAAGCATGTTTATTTGGAAAATTGCTCTCTGAAATGCAGCTATTCTTTTCCCATGAGGTGAAAATTTATTCATGTCATTTGCATACCTTTTCCACTCTCTTATCAGCTAATTTGTCACCTTCATCTCAACTGATAACACCGGCCTGGATAATAATACATGAACTATTAGCTTAACAGCTTTAGAACACTGACCAAAAGCTGGGTGACACACCTACCGGCAGAGACCAACACTGTACATGCACTTTACGCCACACAATCTGGAAAGTCATACTGCTTTTGCCATGCCTCCTCCTCAAGAGTCCAACGCTCACATAGTTAATGACTGTTACCCTCACTAGGGATTCTCAGCATACCAAAACTGTGCTTTGAATGGGACCAATATCTTTGCTGTTTTGGTCACTAATAATAGCCCTAGAGCCATGGATAATCTGCACATAGTACGTGTCCATTAAACATTTGATGAATAAATCTAATTAAATCCTAAATCCCAGGCCATAGTTAATCACAACCCCCTAATTTAGGGCTCTTTCTTATGCATCATTTTATTAATTTTTCATGACTATGTTTTTAAAAAGCAAGGGGGGGGGACAATAACTTTTACAATGACTGACTTCTTCAAGAAATATTTACACTGATCCTAGCAAAAGTAAGCAGTGGTTTTGGCTCTAGTTCTTAGAGGGACTGTACAGTCTGAGGTTTATACAGTAAACACAATATGCAGATAAAAACACTGACCTCTGAAACCTGCAGGAAATCATAACTGCCTGAAACCCCACAACATCAATTATCAAATAAAAATCTTATTATCAGCACATCTAGCTTCTGGCAGCAGCCAATCTTTGAAAATATTAAGTCAGCATGGGTTTGAGAAAGCTACTGAGTCAATACAATAGTTTTACAAGTCCCTGTGAAATAATGAAGAAACCCTGGTGGCATAGTGGTTAAGAGCTACAGCTGCTAACTGAAAGGTCAGCAGTTGAAATCCACGAGGCGCTCCTTGGAAATCCTACTGGGCAGTTCTCCTCTCTCCTATAGGGTCACTATAGCAATCGACTTGATGGCAACGGGTTTGTGTGTGTGTGCGTGTGTAATAACAAACACTTTTGATTTTTTAGTTTTGAATTTAATACAGCTTAACAAAAGGAATTTATTCCCCCAGTATATTACTATTCTTCTAGTGTACAGCTGCCAACCCTAGTTAAATCTGATTAGGCCCCATGCTGAGTTAATCAATCTGATAATGTCAGACATTATTAAGAAAGCATACATGATATGGTCACACTGTCTACTATCAGAAACATGTATACCAAGGCCTTTGTTTTCCCAGAACACTGTAACTGCTGAAATTAGCTCAGAGTTTTACTTTGCTTTTTTATAAAGAATAAAAAAGAAAACCTCTTTTTCCTTTCCTTAGGTGGGTACAAAAAATATTATTCTGTTAAAATATTAATACTATAAAGAACTACTTCTTTTTCTTTATTGAGTCTTGTTTATATAATGTAAATAATCTTAAAATCACAATCAAGATTAGAAATAAAAACAAAACTTTACAAAAGTACAGATTCTCACACCGTAAAATTGTACGTGGAGTATCTTGAAATAATTTTCTATTTAATTTTTGTACATAATGTTTAAAGACCTGAAAACACAACCCACACTCTCTACTTGTGATTTTTATAACTTGGCTGCAATCAAAGGAAAAAGCTGCATGATCACTTAAACACAGAAGTCTGTCACGATCCCACTATAGGACAAGATATATACATTTCGGAAGGCAGAAAGCGCTATGAAGTATATTAATGTTTTTAAAAACGTTCTTTTTGTTTTTTCTCCTGAGAACATGAAAAGATTCAACAAAGGTAAATGAAAAGGTGTATGTAACCATTCCTTGGATTATACAGGAGCCCTGGTGGTGCAGTGGTTAAGAGCTACAGCTGCTAACCAAAAG
>NW_004443985.1:16368802-16383723 GCF_000243295.1 Trichechus manatus latirostris
TCCTTCAAAGCCAGGCTTCCAATGTGTGTTTCCAAAGTAATTTCCTTCTTGCCACCCCTCCTCACTCCCCATGTGACATGCTTTCAGAGGACCCCGTTAATTCTTCTTCACACCTGCCTCACAACTGCAATTAAATAGAGAGTTGGTGTTGACCCTCAGTTTTTTCCTCTAGAATGGGGCATCAATCATGACTGATCTGCTCATTACTCAAGTCCCCTCCCTCCCCATGCCTAGCACAGGTGCTCTGCATACAGTAAGCATTCAGTGGTTTCCCAATGGGGATATTAACAACACCTTCATTACAAGGTTATTTTGAGGATTAAATTGAACAGTCCACATAAAGCCCGGGGCCTGAAATCTGACCAGCACTCAATACATATTAGTTGTTATTATTAATATTAATTATATATAAGTGAATAAATAAGGGCAATTAGGCAATATTTATCAAAAGTGTTCAAAAAGTGGATACAATTTGACACAGCTCCACTCGTAGACATTTACTGTAAAGAAATGAGCGCTATAGAGAATATTTATAAACAAGCATATTCAATCTATGATTATTTTTAAAAAACAAGGAATTCTGGTGATAGAGGATTAGTTAAATCAACTACAAAACATACGAGATGAAGGAATATACAGACACTGAAAATCATGTTCTTAATGAATCCAGGCATTCCTGCAGCAATCCACAATTTAATAATTTAAAGAGGCTATCACAAGATACTAGTTTTTTGCACTTATAGACTGCCACTGGTTTTACACATGATCCCAGATGAGAAATCAGCACCAAGTGCAGGGAGACAAAATATACCAGCATAGCAATAAACAGCTACTGCACTTTAAAGAAAATACCATTTTTATCAACAGCCCTGTGCTGTATTTGACTTTTTTTCTTTTATCAAATGCACTTTTCCCCTGTCACATCAAAGGGTTTCTGTATAAGAAAGAGTCAATCAGTAAGAAAAGTGAAGCCTTTTTTAACATTTGAATCATTTGTCAACTTCAAGTAAAAATAATCCTGGAAAGTGGCAGGATGACTCATAATTCAACAAGTTTAGAAGTTCATTCACTTATTTCATGATGCTTTAAAATTATGATATTGCTTCTTATACCATGAGATTGTTTTAGAAGAAGCAGAGCAAGACACACAAAAACACTAAAGAAAAAAACGATTCTGAGACAAAATGACAATTCCTATTTGGAGGCGTGCATCATCAGATGTGTAGCCATCCCACACCGTCACTTCAAGACTCTCCCCTCCCTTTCCCAAACACACACACGCAGTGGTATCATTTTAAGGCCTGTCAGAATGCAAGTTCCAGGAACTCAAGGTCTATGCCTTCCTTCGTTATTGCTAGCACCTTCACTTTTGAGTGTCTAATGCCTTCTAAGCACAGGGAATCCCCACTGCCATCCAGTCGATTCTGACTCATAGCGACCCTATAGAATAAATAAGATAAAGTCTGTCCCCTCACATTGCTCACAGGCTAGAGGAGATGCACGCAGATCCAACCAGGGGCAGTCTGTTAACAAACGGGGTATAAATTCAATTGTCAGGAGGAATTCAAAAAACCCTAGACAATTATTATTCTTAGTTCAGGACCTGTGATCAAAAACCAGATTTTCCTGAGAAAAACTATTGCACATCTAGGAGAAGCTGTTAACTGAATTCCCGACACAGTTATTAAGCATTGTAACATAGTAAAAAGTAACCACACAAATGAGAGCTGACAGGGGAGATTTCTGACTCAGGGAGCTAGAAATACCAGAAGCCAGTAATGACCTGCTGGCTCAAACTATTTCCCTCGTATTTCTTTTGCCAGGGCTTAGAGACTTAAGGCTGCAGACACACTCAGCTGGGTACCAGAATGAGAACTCATCCTCTCTGCATATATGCGTGTACTCTATGGTTCCTGAGGGCCAGAGGATGTGAACCAATAATGTGGCTAAGAGTCCCACCGACGGGACTCTCCTAGAGTGGACTGCAAGAACAACAAGAGACAAGCTCGGCAGAACCCTGTCTGCACAAATACTCCATCCCAGCTCATGCTCTGCACCCAACCACAGAGCAGTGAACTGAGAGTGGTATCAGGAGTGGAGGGTTCCTGAACCTCACCCTGGATGACGAAGACCCACTAGATACAAGGAGCAAAATCATCGACTGGAAGAAGTGGTAGAAAGGAAAGGAGTCTTGAACACGAACAGAGTCAAGGGCCAAGAGGTAGGGACCTACTGGTCTACTGCTGCTGAGGTAGGAGCTGGAGAGTCAATGCATGGGTCACTCAGGGCCTGCACCAAGGCAGGGCATTTCTGTGGTCCCCCCAGTTATACAGATGAGGCTCCAACTCAATACTTTCAAGGGACTGTGATTCCTAGTGTTACAGTGACCCCTATTTCTTGATTCTTGGCCCCTAGGGCTGGTTAGGGGCAGAGAAAGCATGCTATTCACCTAAAAATGGAGTAAAGATTTTTCCCCTCCTTTTCTACTAAGGCCCTTCACCACATGGAAACCCTGGTGGCACAGCAGTTAAGAGTTCCACTGCTACCAAAAAGGTCGGCAGTTCAAATCCACCAGTGCTCCTTGGAAATCCTATGGAGCAGTTCTACTCTGTCCGATAGGGTCGCTATGAGTCGGAATCGACTCAATGACAACAGTTTGGTTTGGCTGGTTTTCTTCACCACATTAGCCAGCACATCATTTTCCTTCCTCCATGATTTCTCTGTAGGAGTCCCTGGGTAGCACAAATGCTTAAGCACTGGACTATTAACTGAAAGGCTGCAGTTCAAACTCAGAGGTACCCTGGAAGACAGGCCTGGCAATCTGCTTCCAAAAGTCACAGCCTTGAAAACTCTATGGAGCATTTCTACTCTGCACACATGGGGTCGCCATGAGTCGGAACTTGGAATTGACTCGACTGCAAGTAACAACCATTTCTCTCGACTACTGCTTCCACTGCCACTAGCTTTCTACGTACGAAAAGCGCTAGTGCCCAGTACAAGACATGAACATCAACATTTTCTTTTTCTTCCTAGTTTGGACATTAATTCTGATTTTTATTTCCACTCAGTCAGAAGTCAGGAGCAAAGGTTAGACGTCCTAGGTATGCATTCTAGCTCCATCTCCCAGAATATATTAAATTTTGACAAGTTATTTAAAACTCCCTCTAAACGTCATTTTCTCATCTGCAAAAGAGAGATAACAGTAGTATCTAAATCAAATGGCTGATGTAAGGATTAAATAAGATCATGTGCCTGGCTCATGATAAACATTTGATAAATGTTCACTACTATTATTTAAATTACCATCATCATTATGATAATGATGATTATTAGTCATCTCAAATACTCTGTGGCATGAGATGGAGTTCAAGAAAACTGTAGTCTGGGTCATCCAATCTAGAAGTTTCTAAGAAAAACAGGGAGGTTTAGGCCTACCTACTCTAGAGCCACCACTGACCTATGCTGTCTTACCAAAATTTTAAAACACCAGAAGGGTTAAGAACACTATAGTTTTGGGTAGCTTTTTACATAATCTTACCCTGAGATCAAGAAATAAGCTATCTATGAACGAAGCTCTGTAATATCAGTATAAAGTCAAGGCTTTTCATGTTCCTTTAAGCCCTGGTAGCACAGTGGTTAAGAGCTCAGCTGCTAACCAAAAGGTCTGCAGTTCAAATCCAACAGCTGCTCCTTGGAAACTCTATGAAGCAGTTCTACTCTGCCCTATCGGGTTGCTATGAGTTGGAATCGACTGGACAGCAATGGGTCTGTATTTTTTTGTTGTCTTTAGCAAAGTATTTTTAAAAATCAAAACAACTGAAATGGTCTTTTGATAAAGTAATTATGCTTCTTAAAATTACGCAGGGCTGTGTTGTAACTATCCTCTTTTTTTTTTTTTTTAATAAACACCCAACAAATCATTGAGGAGCCCTGGTGAGTGCAGTGGTTAAAGCACTCAACTGCAAACCGAAATGTTGGCCGTTCGAACCCACCAGTTGCTCCGTGAGAGAAAGATGCAGCAGTCTGCTTCCGTAAAGATTACAGCCTTGAAAACCCAATGGGGCAGTTCTACTGTGTCCTACCGGGTCACTATGAGTCAAAACCGACTTGAAGGCAACAGGTTTTAACAAATCATTACAGCTCTTCAGTGAAAGCCTCTCCCCGCCCCCCGCCGTAATAAAAGGAAAGATAAGCATCCTGCACTGTGTTAGCAACATGACCCTATAATCATGTTCCAAAAAGAGACTCAAGCAGCAGCTGAATCTGTTAGCCTATTACTGTCAGAACAAATAAGTATCAGTTATGCCAGAGCCAAAACCATTGTTAGTGGCAGATTTAACTCTTCAGAAATTCTATTCAACAAATTAACTTATTTAATAACTTAAGGAAGTTCAGCCCAAACATACAAAAGGCCTTTGTGTAAAAACAGTTACACAGAGTGTCTTTATATATGACTCTCATATATAAACATGAGACTTAACAAACTAATACCTGAGAAAAAGATTTAAATAAGTAAGAGACAGAAACCCAAGGTTCTTTGCTCACCTAACTCAATTAGGTTTCAAATTCCCCAGGAGTCCCAATGGATCAAGTTCACTAAGTGTAGTTAACTTTGTGCTGTATCCCAACCTCATGTTCTTGATAAACCAAGAAGACACCTCCTCTAGAAGTACATCTGTTCTGTAACATAAACTTCACACCTGCTTTTACTCACTAGAAAGAAATTACTTTCCTCTGTAATTGTGGAAAAAACAAGCTAGCACAATTCCAAACGAGCTTTTTGCCTCCTGAAGCTAAAGGCTTTATACACTGAAATTTAAAAATACAGTAAGCATTATACCCATCTCAGTGGTTTGTCTTAACTTCCACATAGACAAAGGAGCCCTGATAGCACAATAGTTAAGTGCTTGGCTGCTAACTAAAAGGTTGACGATTTGAACTCACCCAGCTGCTCTGCGGGGGAAAGACCTGGCAATCTACTTCCGTAAAAATTACAGCCAAGAAAACCCTATGCGGCAGTTCTTCTGTCACATGGAGTCGCTATGATTCTGATTTTGAGTCGAAATCAACTCTACAGCACCCTCTCAAAAAGAAAAACCAAAGATAAAAATTTTTCCAGTACCAACGCATTCCCAATGATCTTGCATCTCTAACACAGAATATCATACTTTTAAAGTCACAGTCAATGGTAATTCCTCCTAAGGTTTTTAAAGGATTCCACCATGTCCTTACACTGTTTACTAAATGCCAAATACTGAATTCCATTATAGAGATTTACTACATGTGAGATATCTTTTGTTCCCCAAAAAAATACATTTTTGCACATAATGACATTAAAGAACTCTGATTATATCATTTTCATAACCTACATTTTATGTCTTCTGATGTTTTCCTATGTATGCTTTTTATTAAAACTACACTATGAAATATCCTCCTCGACCAACTGAAAAGAATTCAAGTATAATTTGGCAGAGGTCAATAATTTACAGCTGTTTTTCAATTCTAAAAGAAGTATAGAACTGAGAACATATAATAAAAGGATTAGATGATACTGTTTTAATTATATGATATACCAATTATGTATATCATGTTTATAATGACTCATCAAACACAAAAGGGCTAATATCTTAGAAATTCCATAAGTCAGGTGCTTTCAATGACACACAGATCAGTAATTTTTAACCCAACAATGTTATACATATATCTTGGACTCCGGTGTGAGGAATTAACAAGGAGGATAGATTTAACCCTAAGGTATTATTTTAAAGTCACAAAAAAATAATAATCTATTATCTTAAAATCACACACAAAACTGGATCCTTGGTGACGCAGTGGCTTAAGAGCTCGGCCGCTAATCAAAAGGTCCACAGTTCAAATCCACCAGCTGCTCCTTGGAAAGCCTATGGGGCAGTTCTACTCTGTCCTATAGGGTCGCTATGCATTGGAATCAACTCCACGGCAACGGGTTTCGTTTGGTGTTTAACCTTAGTTTAGACACACACACTTGGGAGTTAAAAAAAAAACAAGAACTTATGCCTGGGTCTCACCCCCAGAGATTGATTCAACCAATGACACAAATCAATCTGTGTATAAATTTTTTAATGAACAACTAATTTGTGCTGTAAACTTTCACCTAAAACACAATAAAAATTTTTTTTTAAAAAATCACACACAAAAAAGGATATTTTGTGAGTAAAGAGACTCTCGGGCAAATATCACATTTAATGAAATTAAATTGGAATTTGCGGTCTATTGATCTAATTCCATATATTTTCCAGTCCATAGCCCTTGTCCACACTTTACAGCAGAGAAAGGTAAGCAAAATTAGTAAATTTCACTTTTTTTCCTAAATTGGGAGAAGTCTCTAGAGCTCATAGATACATCAAATCTTCCAAAGAAATTTTTCATTTCAGCAATTAGGGCTCCATCAATCTCTTCAAACAGGTTGACTCATCCAAACAATTTCTACAGGGTATACATGATGTAAGGTAATTTTTCTGTATGTTACATATACATATGTAATATATGCTTTGGTTCCTAAGTTCTCCTCAGAGAAAAATGTTGATCGATTTTTTCATAAGAAGTAAAACAGTAACAAACAATACAATGTTTTCACTAGATATTTAGAGAAAAAGGGAAAAAACTTAGTCTCTTGTAAAACCATGCCCAAAAGATAATTTAAATATGACTTTTAAAAAACAAACAGAGCCACCCTTGAGATAATACCCCGTTTGTACACACACAAATTAGAAGGATCACCAAGGAAATAGGGACCCCATCAGACATGGAGAGGCTATCCTGTTTATTTCAGAGGGGAGGAGATGGCCCTTCAGTGCTCTCCCCTAGAGGTGCTAGCTGGTAACATTCACATCCCCGTTCCCTACATTTTCCACAATCTAAAGTGATTTTTTTGACTTTTCCACTGCAATGTTCATTTACAAAACCAGGTCTCATGTATACAAGACTAAATGGGCACATCAGCCCAAAAGCAAAGACGAGAAGGCAGGAAGGGACAGGAAAACTGGACGAATGGCAATGGGGAACCCAGGGTGGAGAAGGGGAGAGTGTTGACACATCGCAGGGTTGGCAACCAATGTCACAAAACAATTTGTGTATTGTTTAATGAGAAACTAATTTGCTCTGTAAACTTTCACCTAAAGTACAATTTAAAAAAAAAAAGTGAGAGAGAAAAAACAAAACAAAAGCCAGGTCTCACCTGTATAAAAATGATCACCTTAAAGGAATAAACTGCCAAAGATTTTCTGCTACTTAACAAAAGGTCTTTTATTTCAAGCAAATCAAAACTTCATGACAAATAGCTTCTCCTTTCTTGAAGTTAGTTCCATTTTATAACTACGCAAAGAAACATATTTATCATCATCAACATGATTTAATATTTGGTAGACAGCTCTTTTTACTGTTGTTATTAATGAAACCGATACGGAAAGGCAAACTATTTAAATCAACCCATTCAAAAGCAGTACATTAAGGTGACTGTTTTCAACTAAAGTTGGTTGATATAAAAACATTGGTTTTTCTTCTTTTTACTATCACTACTAACCCCACTTACATTCAAATCATCCCCAGCACAATGATTCACCCACTGTCCTATCATTCTACTCTCAACCGTTGGAGACTTTTCTCCTTTCTTCTCCTACTAAAAACATCTACTGGTCACCATCTTTGCCCCTCTTGTGAGGCAACTACTATTTTACCAAATGCCTTGCTCTTGCCTTTCTCATCAAGTGTAAGTTTTTGGGCTTATCTTCAGTATGCTTGCTCAATTACATGCTCTAATGCTGCATGTGCATGCAGCTGCCATTCCATCCTGCTAGATTTCCAATGCCATCCCACTGCTAGGCTTAGCCTCCATTATCAGTATAATTAACTCACACTTTACAGAGCAATCACACAGTTTTATATACTGTTGTCTGTTCTCATTAACCTTTTCTTTTTAAATCCATTTCTAACACTCTCCAAGAGAAGATTTTTTTTTTTAATTTACTTCAGGTGAAGGCTTACAGAACAAATAGTTTCTCATGAAACAGTAGTACACATATTGTTTTATGATATTGGTTAACAACCCCACAACAAGTCAACCCTCTAACTTCTCAACCTTTTTTTTTTTTTTGGTGAAAATACACATAGCCACAGATACACCATTTCAAAAATTTCTACATGCACAGTTCAGTGACACTGACCATGCTCTTCCAGTTGTGCTGCTATTCTCACTCAAGATGAAGGCTTACAGAACAAAATAGTTTCTCATTTAACAGTTACTACACATGCTGCCCTATGACAATGGTAAACAATCTCACAACACATCAACAATATCCTTACTCAACCCTGGGTTCCCTATCACCAGCTTCCTTGTCCCCTTCTGCCTTCTGGCCCTTGTCACTGTACTACTGTATAGAAGAGATTTTTTTAAATAATTGCTGAACAGATGAAAGAGGTAGATCTAAATGGAAAAAAAAAAAAGGAAAAATATAGAACATGAGGAATTACACCAATAAGATTTCTTAAACTTCTGATTATTAATTTCATAATACTAGAGGACAAAGAAAGGTAAAACAAATGTTAGCTTGGGTACTATAAATTTTTCACAATACCGTTATTTTCTCCCAATGGAAAAAAAGAGATAAGTGTGATACTGACACGTAAGGGACTAGATTTTAGGTTATGTTCTGGTTTAAAATGTACCATGAATCAAAAACAGTAAACAGCCAGAGGAAAGCCCTAATATATTAAACTTGTCTTCCCTTAAGCAAGATAAAGCAGTAGAGCTAACAGTAATCAGACCTCCACTCCTGATACTGGCCCTTAGACAGAAATAGAAAAGCAAAAGCTTAACTCCTAGTTTAAGGAGCTAGTGAACAAGCTCCTTGGAGGCAAGGAAGTAGTGAAGGGCTGGTTCTACTCTGATGGACAGGAGTTGCCTGGGGGCAGATCACCAAAAAAGATCTTAACCTGAGCCAGGTGCTATTGCATACATACACATATTACACACATACCATTTAGATGACAACATGAGACGCTAACATTACAGTTCTAGCTTGGCCTCTCCTGAAAGATGAGGACCGCACAGAGGAACCATTGTTCAGAAGGAGTCATTAACACAGCTTCTCCCATAAGCCACACCCATTCAACAGGAAAGAACACATGGTCTATAAAAGCACCCTGGAGTTCTTAGGTAGTGCAGAGGCTTAAAGAGCTCAGCTGCTAACCTAAAGGTTGGAAGTTCAAGTCCCCTTCGAGGCACCTAGGAAGAAAGGCCTAGCGATCTACTTCCAAAAAAATAGCCGAAAACCCTACAGAGCACAGTTCTACTCTGACACATGAGTCAAAATTAATTCCACAGCATCTGTTGGTTAAAAGCATCCTATCCTCAAGACCTGAGGTAGGAAAATGGAGAAACAAGTAAGTTGGTTCTGCTTCCTTCTTGTTCACAACACATAAATAAGTAGGTTTCTATTCTTTTTTAACTGCCTGATGTTCCCTCAAAACATGAAGGTGGGGTAGGAACAACTGAAATAGACTACATTATTATTCAAGCTAGACCAGATGCCTCATCACAACCTCTGGTGGGAGTTAGGGGAGCATGAGAAGATGGAAATGGACAGTTAAGGGAGAAAGTGATTGTGTGTGTATATTAGATACAGCTTCAAAGTGAACAATAAAAAGAAAAAATCAAATAAATGAAGCCATGCTACTGACCTAATTTACTATTAATTACGAAAAATTCATATACTGTAATAATTTCAAAGGAATTTTATTCACTGCTTTCAAAGAAACAGACATAACCTCAACAAATCACACTTTCTAGCCTTTTAAAATTTTTAACTAAGAATTAAAATGCTCTTAGTTAAATAACATACCTTTTAGGAATATAAGTTTGAATTAACGTACTGTTTTGTTTTACTTTTTTTAATCAAAGATTAAAACAAAAGTTTCTTTAGTTTATATAATCAATAAAAATCTTGTAATTATATATATGTATATTCATATCACTTTCTATATAGATATCTTTCTTGTTGTGGAATATTCTGTGAAATAAAGCACTAATAAAAACAGTTCTATAAATCCCCGAGTATTCGATATGACAGGGTAATGCCAATATTTTATGTAGATGTACAAATATGATAACTGAAAGAAACAATTATCATCTAAATGAGAAATAACATGCTGAGACTATAAACACAATCCTGTTAATTTCACTAAGGCTTTCCCATAACATACTGAAAACATGTGCATCCTAAAAAACTGCGTAATCAGAACTTTATGAGGATAAAAGAACATTAGGTAGTTGTGGCTTACATGCCAGCTTTATTTCTAAAGTGCAGGCAAACAGACTGTCACCCTGCTTTGACTTTTTCTATATCCTTATTCTCAATTCCCTTTAGCTGCCTGACTAAATCCCTGAATTTTTGCTTTCTGTTTATATAGCATACCATTAATAGCAAACTTCTACCTTTTATCTCTCTTTTAAATTGTGCCGTTTTAAAGTTAAGTAAAAGTTACCCCTTAAACTGCCCTTAGCTGTATTACAACAAATTGTTCTTAAATATGTTGAAGATGACCAAGTTATATGATATCATAAACCACCTAGGCAGAACTGGCTTTTCCTTTTCATGACCATATTTCTTTTAAACGTGGTCGTATGTTTGCTGACATATCCTGAAACATCAGAAAAAATGCCTTAAGGAAACAAAGTCCCCAAATCCCTTTAAGATTATATAACTACCTTGAAAATAATATATCTACAACCTTCCATTCCAGCTTGCTCTTTCCCCGCTACCATCCTCTCTTCTAATTTCTCCTCATCCTTCAAAACCCAGCTCACATATGGCCTCCTAGAGCTAATCTTTCTTGTTCACTCCTTTCCACCTCCTACTGGCCCAGCCAGGATCAAACATCCCCCTATATAATCCCCTAAGATCCTATGATTTCCTTTAGGACAGCACAATGTCTTGAATCATGCAAATACACATTATAATTCAGTAGATAAATCTTCATATAAATTTAAGCCAGTACACTGGATTTTAGTTAATTATCGGTCTCCACGCTAGACCACATGTTCCTTGAGAGCAGAGACTATTTCATTTCTGTATCCCTAGTCACTTGCACAAATAACAGAACAGCTTCTCAAACACTGGGTACTGACTCTCCTATCACTGCCCCACAAACACCTACCTACATCTCCAGAAACACAGGCAACCTATGTTCCCTAAATCTAGCATTAACACACACACACCCCACTCCTTGCCTTTGCGCATGCTTTTCTCTTTATGTGGAATCTCATTTGTCTTCCTTACTTCCTGCATCCTGCCGCTTCTCTCAAAGCCCCCACCTGAGAAAATACTACGTATTTCACAACCTTTTACTAATCTTCCAGGCTCAGTAACTTGTCACAACCTCTGAAGACTCTTCCAGCATCCCTCAGTCAAAACCACCTCTATTCCCCATGCTTTCAAATCATTCTTGGTGTAAACATCAGCTGGAGTATTTAATAAAGTGTGACTGGTATTCAGGTCTAATTAGATACAAAGATATGAGTCTCTTCAACTAACACAGTGCTCCCTTGGAGCACAGACCAAGTCATTCATCTTCATTCATTCCCACCCCCAGATACCTGCTCGTAAGACTTTATAAGCACTCTATAAATTTATTGTATCCCTAGCCAGCTATTCTGTAGCCTAACAGTATAGAATGTAAACTAACGGTTGTACCATCAGAAAGTGAATAAAACGAACAGCATCTCATGGACATTTTTAAGTTAATACACGTTTTTCAGTGCCTTTAAAAACCTAGTTTATGAAACACTGAAACATTGATTTTAAGGTTCATCTGGCTATATAAAAACCCAGTATGTAGAAAACTATATTTTGAGATTCTTCCCAGAGTATCTGTTTATGGCTGTCTCATGTCAATAGCATATTTCTTTTTATTGTAGTTCTATCACACTAGACTGGCAGTTCTTTGAGAACAAGAACTCGATCTTCTTAAAACACATAAATCTTTATCTAAATTTTAAAACTGACAGAACACCATTTTAGAGAGGTTAGAAGAGAGAGAGATCACCTAGAACTTCATTATTCTACTATGAGGACTATAAGTTTTCTTTTCAAGTTTATTTTCGTATTTATATTGTATAAACTTATAATCATAGATTACATATAATTTAGCCTATCCCTATTGATATGTATCTTTTCATATCACTACACAGTTTGACCAATTATTTTTATTGGATACACAATCACCTAATGAATAGGTTAACTATAATTTATTTAGCTATTTTCCTTAGCATAGTATTGTTTACTCCCACACTTTCATTATTACAATAGTCCATATTTCAAATTATTTTCCATAGGTCCCTTAGGGAGCCCTGGCAGAACAATGGTTAAGCACTCAGCTGCTAACCAGAAGGTCGGTGGTTCGAACATACCAGCTGCTCCTCGGGAGAAAGACGCGGCAGTCTGCGTCCATAAAGATTACAGCCTTGGAAACCCAATGGGGCATTTCTACTCTGTCCAATAAGGTCACTATGAGATGGAATTGACTCAACAGCAACGGGTTTGGTTTTTGGATTGAGGGTCTCTTACACTGAGTTACTGAATTTAAAATTGTGAAGAAACATTTTTATTGCTACTGAAGCACAGTGTCAACATGCTTTCAATTAGAGTTGCATCTTTCACAGACTTCCAGCAACAGGAGTTTCAGCAGTACTGTGCATGATTCCTTCTTGTTTTAAGTCACATTTCCTAGATATACTAGCAAGGCTGAACATGTCCCATATGGTTGTTTACTAACCATATTTTCTCTTTTGTGAACAGTGTTTGTGTACTACGCCCATTTACCTAGTGTAGTCACTGTGGTTTGGTTTTCGTACCAGTTTGTCATCCTCTGCCTGGCTCACTTACTGCAAATGTATTTTTCTCACTTTGTTACTGGCCCCTTTTGGAGTATCTTTTCTTCCCACTCCTACACACTCTTAAAAGCATTTCAGCTTGCAACTTTATCTAGTCAAGTTTGATGTCTCTTTCTTTATAATTTCTTCTATCATTTATAGTAGTCATCCCCAAAATTTAGTTTCTCCTAGTTCTATTTTTCTTTTCACATTTAACCCTTTAGCCCATAAGTAAGGAATACGTTATTTCTGAATGCCCCTTCCAAGAACCTATTTTAATACCTTCCATACGTTAAGTATTCAATAAAAGTTTCTTAAATATTCTTAATTAAGAGATGAAATTTAGAAAGTACTACTCATTATTGTAAGCTTACTAGTCTTTTTACAGGTTATTTAATCAATTTAGATACAAAAGTAAAATACACTGTATAATGAATGACAAGATAATGCTGCAGGGTTTGTTTTTTCCCCCTCTCTATTGTGGGAATATGAATCATATGGTTTAAGAAAATCTGTTTTTGCTGGCAAACCAAATTTTAATGTCTGTGGTTAAGTCATACAAATTCTTTTTCACATACACAGCCTGCAGAGTAGCAAGCTGGATAATGGTATGCTATTCATTTTTCTAAATCATATTCCTTAGATCTCTGTTACACACAAAAGTGTTCTGTACCTGTGCAGTGAAGAACTATTGAATAATTTATTACAGCTCATACCATTACTTACACTGCTATATAATAATTCAGGGAAGCAATCACTTTTATTATAATGGCACCTTGGTAGTATTTTAGTCAGCCATCAACTCTCCAAGAGGGGGAAAATATATATATATATATATACACACACACACACAAACACACACACATATATGTACAGTTTATAGATTTAAACAACCAAGGAATTGCCTAGTGAAGAGCATACAGCTTTATTCCTCTTTTCCAGCTTGAGTAACTACAGTTTCATTTTGTTGCAGGGAAACAGTCAATTAGGCCAAAAAGCCAACTACAATCAAAAACATAATACATGTGCCCCTTTGGGTGACAGTACATTTATGTAGAAGACCTGCTAATGTAATTTGCATTTGAAAACCTGTTAACAATATTGTTAAAATGACAACCGTGGAAATTAGGTTAACAGCACTGGCTTTATTTTCTTTTAACGGCTATAGCTTTTACATAAAATGTCTCAGTATGTCAAATAATAGCTAATAACCCTACTCTATGTATTTTGGAAGAGTTGTATCTCTTAACACATAAACAGACCAAAGAGATGATTGAGATTTAATAATCTTTTCTGTTTACCTAAAAAACAAAGAAGGAAGGCGTAGGAAAACTGTTTTCATACATAGTTTATGTAGTTTGAATATGCTATTCTAAATAAACCAAAAAAAGAAGAAAACCCACTGCCATCAAGTCAATTTCAACTCATAGAAGCCCTATTAATACAGAGTAGAACTGCCCCCATAGAGTTTCCAACGATGTAATCTTTAAAGAAGCAGACTGCCACATCTTTCTCCTGTGAAGTCGCTGGTTGTTTCCAACCACTGACCTTTCGGTTAGCAGCCAAGCGCTTTAACCACTGCACCGCCAGGGCCGCTTTTAAGGAAGATAAGCTCCTTTAATGAGAAATAAATGTAGTAGGTACACGGTCTGCATGAAAACATTAACTACTCTTAACTTTTCAAGACTGAGTCTTTTAAAATTACAGAATCTGCTTTTAAACTTTGATAAAATTGAGAAATAGGATGATGATTTAAATATAAAGGTATGATTTATAGCCCAACCATCGCCAACAAGGATCTTGGTGACTTATAACAAGAGACTCTTCACATTTAGACCACTAACATAGAAAGTGAAAAGCAAATCCAGAAAAAAATAGCTCTTTATCTTTCAGGGGGTCTTTGAGAATCTGATCAAAGCCAAAGATACTTCCCCAGATACTCACCTGCACGCAAACAATCTTACATATCTTTTCAGAGGGGTTCATGAACCCCCTGAAGCCAATACGCAGACCA
>NW_004443985.1:16383842-16385539 GCF_000243295.1 Trichechus manatus latirostris
GAGACAAGGTATTCAACAGTTTTGTAGGAGATACAGAAATATTTCTTACACAACTGCATCTTATAAAGATTGATAAAATATGAAAGACTACTACTAAAATCTAGGACTAGATCACTTTCTGTTGATCTAGTTTAATATAAGATTAGAAATGAGATTTACCACTACTGGCCAATATCATACACACAGCGCCCTCTGATAAACAATCAGCAAATTGTCCTTACTGACTACAGATCCAGTCTCAGAATCCTCAACACTGTATGATGATCCAAGCAGCTATTTCAATAAACTGGAACAGACGTTTGAAACCTTTATGTATGTGACAACAATGTTAACAGAGAATCAAGAATAAGCACAGAAGACAGGTTACAGGTACAGGAAATGGAGGAAATCATTCTGAGTTCAAAACTTGGCTCAACTACATAAAACCTGTATGACATTGCAGTTTCTCATCCCTAAGGTTGTGATAACCACTGTCCTTATTCTCAGAGTTGTTGAGAATTAAGTGAGTTAATACATATAAAGCTCCTAGAACAGTGTCTATCCATCTGACTACAATCGTGAAGATTAAACAGGATGGACAGGTAAACAAATCACTTAGATCAGTTTCTGATATATCAGCTTTTATTGCAGTCCTTCAAAAATACATAGTTTTAAAACGTGGTTTAATATGAAGTCTTTCTTATTTTAACCATAAGATTTAATTAAAATAACCTGAGTTTTAATTAATATAGACGTTTATTCTCAAAGCTCAGGAATCTCTAATCTTAGCTAATTTAGCTATGTCAGAAAGGTCCCTAGGTGGCACAAACAGTTTGCACTCGACTGTTAACCTAAATGGTGGTTTGAACCCACCCAAAGGTACCGCAGAAGAAAAGGCCCAGTGATCTGCTTCCATTACGATTACAGCGAAAAAAAAACCCTATGGAGCAGTTCTACTCTCTGACACATGGGGTCACTACGAGCGGGGACTGACTTGACGGCACCTAACAACAACAACAAACACCCTGAATCAATCCATGGCTTCCCACTGTTTTCCGTGGTCAAAACTTTAAGAATCTGGGAACTATACTAAGCAGCTTTTAAAGAAAACTGATTGACTACAGGGTTATTTCTCTACACATCTTACTACATATTCATTATTTTTCAGAGTCACATTTGTTATCAAATGCTTTCATTTGGTTTCAGCTCTGCAGATCTAGTTAATCTTTAATTCATGTGATATTACACCAAAGTGACATCTTACTCCAGAGTTAAGTTCTAAGAAATCATTGCAAAAGGAAAAATTTGCACATAATTAAAATTACCTTTAAGCAACAATGAAGAACAATGATGAATCCACAAAATATCTCACAACATGGACGAATCTGGAAGGCATTATGCTGAGTGAATTAAGCCAATCACAAAACGACAAGTATTATATGAGACCACGGTTATAAAAATCCAAGAAAACGTTTACACACAGAAAAAAACAATCTTTGATGGTTACAAAAAGGGGAGGGGTAGGCAGGGGAAATCACTAACTAGATAGTAGACAAGTGCTAACTCTGGTGAAGGGGAAGACAACACACAATATAGGGCAAGTCAGCACAACTTGACCAAGGCAAAGCCATAGAAGCTTCCTAGACACATCCAAACACCTTGCATCTGGGGTCTTAAAAGCTTGTAAGCAGCCACCTAAGATACTTCACTGGTCTCAC
>NW_004443985.1:16386140-16394906 GCF_000243295.1 Trichechus manatus latirostris
TGGGGTCTTAAAAGCTTGTGAGCAGCCACCTAAGATACATCTACTGGTCCCAGGAGGTTTGGAGCAAGGAGAATGAAGAAAACCAAAGACACAAGGAAAATATTAGTCCAAAAGACTAGCAGACCACATGAACCACAGCCTCCAACAGCCTGAGCCCAGAAGAACTAGATAGTGCCCGGCTGCTACTACTGACCCCTCTGACAGGCATCACAATAGAGGGTCCTGGGCAGAACAGGAGAAAAATGCAGAACAAAATTCAAATTCACAAAAAAAGACCAGACTTACTGGTCTGACAGTGACTGGAGGAACCCCTGAGACTATGGTCCCAGACACCCTAACTCAGAACTGAAGCCACTCCCAAAGTTCACCTTTCAGCCAACGATTAAACAGGCCTATAAAACAAATAATAACACACATGGGGAATGTGTGAAACTAATTTGTGCTGTGAATTTTCACCAGAAACACAATAAAATTTTAAAAATGATAATAACTACCTTTAAATGTCCCTCACATCACCTCGTAAAGTATTATCCTTCAGTAAGGCCAGCACGGCCAGTTTTCCTCCAGCACTGGAGCAGATCA
Organism: Trichechus manatus latirostris; assembly: GCF_000243295.1. Classification (NCBI taxonomy): domain Eukaryota; kingdom Metazoa; phylum Chordata; class Mammalia; order Sirenia; family Trichechidae; genus Trichechus; species Trichechus manatus. The sequence goes on from NW_004443985.1 coordinate 16,386,723, forward strand.
CTGTCCACGCTGCTGAACACCATATGAAGTAGGCGACCGAGTTAGGAGAAAGGCTGAAATCACACTCAGAGCTGTTCACACTATGAAATGCAACTGAGATGTGAGAGTGAAAAAACATCTTCCATCTCTCACTCCAGGACACAGTCACTGATCAGAATGAAAGGAATGCTAATGACTCTCACGTACACTCTTTAAACTATTTTTCATAATATAAACCTCTGCTGTTAAAAAAAAGATTAAATGTTTCATTTTTAATTGATAATAAACAAGTAGTCTATGCTCAAAATACATTTTATTGCCTACTTTCAACAATTCCTGGGTTGATATCCACCTGAGGCCTCTTCCTTGTCCTTTTGAAACCTGTCCTTTATTTATCCACCCATCCATTCCAGCCATAGGTACAACAGCAGGTGGGAGGGTGAAAGAGGAATGTATGTGAATATGCAAAAGACAGTTGTTGAACAAAATGAGGCATTGTTTTTCCTTCAATGAATAAAGGTCAAAAGAGACAAAACCGATTATTTGGTAGATCTAATAAAAGATTTACGATGCTAAGACACAGATATAAAAAGTGCCCTTTAAAACTGTAAAATGCTATTCTAATGTGATATGTTACTACTAAACAAAATTTCCTGATTACTCTGATGACTGCAATTATTCATGCTATTTTAAGAATAATCAAGAGTCCCCAAATACCTTAATAACTACATTTAAAGTGGTGTATCTAAGAACCAAGTTTAAGGCCTGTAATACTTTATTTTGGTAACTTCAGTTGTAGTATTTAATTAAAGCTACCCAATACTCTGTGTCAATTCAGTCAAATTTGAAGAAGTTATATCCTTTGAGGGTTTCTAGGCATTTATTACCATATAAGGTCACTATGAGTTAGAATCAACTTGACGGCAATGAGTTTGGTTTTTTTTTTTTTGGTTTTGATTATGATTTAGTAGAAAGAAAATGGGATTTAAAGTTAGGGTTAGAATTCTGGCTTTGTATGAACTTCAGCAATGTAACCTCTCTGAGATTCAGTCTCCACAACGGTAAAATGAGGGTGATGGTACTTACTTGGAACAGAAGTCATGAAGACAAAATGAAAACAAAAATAACAATATTCAGCATAATTCTATCACATAACAAGAACTCAATATTGCCTTTACCATTCCTCAAATAGTGTCTAACCTATTTATTAGTTATATACCCTTTTTTACCAGAAAATAAATCCTCTGTGGGCTTTTGTTTTTTTCCTACCTCTGACCCTCCGTTTTTATATAAACGGAACATAATCTCAGTATCTTTCACCAGCTGCACATCTGTTTCTTTTGTGTAGCCACACAGAGCCTAAAATGTGGGCTAGCCATATTTACTAGACCATCATAAATAGGTCCAAAGAGTATACTGATTTATAAATGTATTTACATAAAAAGAAAACAAGGAGGAATATCTGAAATCAGGACTTACCCAGAAAATGTGGGATGCACAAAGCCCTAAATTCTCTGCACAGTATTGGCCCAACTGCAAATCTTTATTCTATTATTAACTATTGAAATATATCATTCTTCTCTAAGTCTGATTCTATTAAATCACAAATGTAATTTGTACCTTACCTTTCCAATACCATGTGCATAAAAGCACTCCAAGTCTTTCAGAACCAAAGTACACAAAACATTTCCCAATACATTCATTTTCCAAGCAAAATTTCCAGTATTTTTTTGTAACAAGCCAAAAGAAACAGCAATTAAAATTAAACATTTTAGTCCCTATTATCTGAAAAATGTAAGCATGTGCTTACAAATTCAAGAACTATCCAACTAAGGCATTATTACAATTGGCCAGCCTCACACATTGCTATGTTATTTACTAATCTACTCCGTATGTTTTCTTCTTTGAACCATTGTTCTAGTACTCAGCTATAATAAACAAACCTTGTATAGTTAATTATGCTGCTGCACTAACAGTAAAAAGTTGGCCCTCTTCCACTTTGACTGTAAAAATCTTCATTAAGGAGAATGATGAACATTAATACTGAAAAGCTGACTGCACGGATACATGTAACCTGTTTTTACAAGGAAATAATGTGTATTAAAGAATAGAATGCCCACCAAAAAAAACCAAAAACCAAACCCACTGCCATTAAGTCAATTACGACTCACAGCACCCCTATAGGACAGAACAGAACTACCCTGTGGGGTTTCCAAGGCTGTAAATCTTTACAGAAGCAGACTGCCACGTCTTTCTGCCGCGGAGCACCTGGTGGTTTCGAACTGCTGACCTTTTAGTTATCAGCCAAGCTCTTTAACCACTGCACCCACAAAGGTAGACACTAATCTATCTTTATATATTAATAACATATGCAAATATGAATTTGTCAACATATGGTAAGAATATAATTATTAGAAATCATTGATTCTTTTTTGGTTAAAATTTCTACACAAGGTATATTCATCTAAAATATACTTTACCTAAGCATTTTAAAAGCCTAAGCATGTTCTGGAAGCCCTGGTGGCGCAGTGGTTAAGAGCTTGGCTGTTAACCCAAAGGTCAGCAGTTCGTTTCCACCAGCCGCTCCTTGGAAACCCTATGGGGCAGTTCCACTCTGTCATATAGGGTCCCTATGATCGGAACTGACTCGATGGCAAAGGGTTTTTGGAAGCATGTTCTGAAATTTTTCTATTTAACATTTTTTTTTCATATAAAACTGAGGGCATTTTTTTTCTATCTATAAAATGGCCCTTAACTGATAAAATAATAGCAGGATGAGAAAAATCAGTTAAAAAATTTTTAAAAAACAAACAAAAAACCCTCTATGGTTGGAGGAGGGAAAAACCATCATGGCTTTGCATTAAATCCAACAGCAGCTAAAATACTAAATTAAATAAATAGGCTAAAGAAAGATCCTGCAGCAACATAATTTTTATATAAAAGGTAAAATATTCTCTAAACTGGCACTAGGTGGAACAAAATCTGCTGCATCCTATTATATCTAGTATTTTGAAGAGAAGGACTACTTGCTAAAAATCTCATTATTGAAGTCCTAAGGCCAAAAAAGAAGCATAGCCAGAAGACTCGTTAGAAACGAGGATAGCGAGACTTCATCTCACGTACCTTGGACATTTTATCAGGAGGGACTAGTCCCGAGAAGGACATCATGGTTGGTTAAGTAGAGGGTCAGGGCAAAAGAGGAAGACCCTTAACGAGATGGATTGACAACTGGCTGCAACAATGAGCGCAAACATAGCAACGATTGTGAGGATGGTGCAGGGCTGAGCAGTGTTTCGTTTTGTTGCTCACAGGGTCACTATGAGTCGGAACCAACTCGAAGGCACCTAACAATAACAACAAAAGGCCAAAAAAAAAAAGAAATACCAGCTGTATACAGTTTATTTCAGATTTTTAAAACACCACAGAGTTACTCAGAAGTGAGATTAACCTAATCAATGCTTGAAAAAAAAAAAGGAATCATTTGCCAAAATGATTATACCTGAACTAATGGTAATTTTTTACTGAGCCATAAAAGTGTATTATTCTTAACAGTAAATAGTACAAAAAAACAAGCTAAGACAAGTGGTGGGAATGTATAAACGAGCCAGGTCTGACAGGAAAACTAAAGCTCAGAGATTGTGCTGATTTAGCAAAATGAAACTGTATTATCTGCCTCTCTAGGGCTGTTTGAAGCATACAAGGTAAAGCAAGAGACCTGATACATAATAAGTGCTCAACCAATAATGAAATGATTATTATTATTAGAATTGTCCACAATATTAGCTCTAGTACAGCAGGTAAAGAATTTTGTTCATCCAAAAACCCAAACAACTAGGATAGTGTCCTCTGAAGGTTTTCTTTACATTTTTCTTTGTTCACACTTCAACAGTTACTTCCTCTTCTTTATATTTCTATTCAGTGATAACTATTTCCAAGTAAAAGTTTATAAAAAGTGATAAGAAACGCGGAGATTTTAACTGCTTATTTACCCCAATTTATTAACTTATACCACTTTATTGGTTTTTTTTAGTTTTTTTTTTCTTAAATTGTGCTTCAAATGAAAGTTTACAGAGCAAATTAGTTTCTCATTAAACAATTAACACATACTGTTTTGTGACATTGGTTGCCAGCCCCGCAATGTGTCAACACTCTCCCCTTCTCGACCTTGGGTTTTCCATTTCCATTCATCTAACTTTCCTGTCGCCTCCAGCCTTCTGGTCCTTGCCCCTGGGCTGGTGTGCCCATTTAGTCTCGTATATGTGGCTGAACTATGTGTGTTATTATTTGTTTTACGGGCCTGCCTAATCACTGGCCGAAGGGTGAACCTCAAGAGTGACTTCAGTACTGAATCAGAAGGGTGTCCGGGGGCCATATTCTCAGGGTTTCTCCAGTCTCTGTCAGACCAGCAAGTCTGGTCTTTTCTCCTGAGTTAAAATTTTGTTGTATATTTTTCTCCAGTTCTGTCTGGGACCCTCTACTGTGATCCCTGTCAGAGCAGTCAGTTGTGGTACCCGGGAACCATCTAGTTGTGCTGGACTTATACCACTTTAATTGTAATAATTAACTTTTTCTCAACAGAAAGACTGTTTGTTAGTGGAATGTACTGCTTCAATTTTCAATACAATATCCGTCTGCACAGTGCTCCATACCATCAACGGAATAAACTGATCATCTAAATCATAAAATTTCAGTGAAATGGTAAAGGTGCTCATCCCTCTGACATTTGTGTTCTTAAGAAGCAAAGATGATTGTAGAAACAACTTAAAACACGTTTCCATACACTCAGCAAATAGTCTTTCTGTTCTGATGTACATTTTGGTTTTGTGGACTGCTCGTGACTATGCAGGAAAGGACAAGGTAAAAGGATGTTATTAATCAAATCTAGCCTGAAGAAGAAAGCTCTATGTAATAGACTATTCTGCAACAAATCTTTATTTGTATGAGAATGATATCCAATCATATTTAAAAAAACTTTAAAAACTTTCAGACTTGGAGAGAGAGGTTAAGACAGAAGGGAAAATGAAGATGTCTTCTGGGGTGCTGGTAATTTTCCGCTTCTTAATTTAAATGCTCTTTGCATGGACGTATTCAATCTGTGAAAATTCATCTGTGCATTCCACTATATATTATATAAGATATATTAATATGACATGAATATACTAAATTTTTTAACATTTAAAAATAAGACTATATTTGGGATTTCCTCTGAAATAATATAGAAGAGAATGGACTGGTGTAAGTATAAATGAAACAAGATAAGCCATGAATTCAAAACTGCTGAAGCCTGGCAATGAGTACAGAGCAGTTCATTATATTATTCTGCCTAATTCTGCATATATTTGAAATTTTCTATAATAAAAAGTTTTTAAAAATCAGACCAGCAAGTTAAACAGTCTCAATGGGCAAAGAACTTGAATGTTTCTCCAAAAGACACTTCTCCAAAGAAGATATACAAATGGCCAATAAGCACATGAAAAGATGCTCAAACTAGTCATTAAACCAAAAAGAAAACCAAACCTGTTGCCTGGTTCCAACAATAGTCATCAGGGAAATGTAAATCAAAACCTGCAAATTAAAACCACAATGAGACACCACTTCACACCCACTACTGTTATTGTCAGTTGTCATCCAGTCGCCCCATATCCCCACTCATGGTGACCCCATGCACAATGAAACTACATGCTGCCTGCTCCTGCACCATCTCCATGACTGGTTGAGGATCAGACCACTGTGATCCACAGAATTTTCACTGACTGATTTTCAAAAGTAGATAGCCAGGCCTTTCTACCTAGTCTATTTTAGTCTAGAAGTGCTGCTGAAACCTGTTCAGCATCACAGCCTCCACTGACAGATAAGTGGTGGCTGCGCATGAGGTGCACTGGCCAGGAAATGAACCATGGACTCTTGTACAGAAGGCAAGAATTCTACCAGTGAACCACCCATGCCTCCATTCATACCCACATTCAGAAAAAAGGAAAATAACAAGTTTTGGCAAGGATGTAGAGAAAATGGAACCTCATTCACTACTGGTGGGAATGTAAAATAGAAAGCTAACTGCGGAAAACAGTTCAGCAGTTGCTCAAAAAGAGAAACACAGGATTACCACATGACCCAGCAATTCCACCCCTAAGTATATACCCAAAAGAAATGAAAGCAGGAACACAGACACTTGTACACCAATGTGTACAATGTGTACTACTGCAGCACCATTTGACAACAGCCAAAAGGTGGAAACAATGCAAGTGTCCATCAACAGACGAATGAATAAGCAAAATGTGGCATATACATACAATGGGATATCATTCAGCCATAAAGAGAAATGCAGTTCTGATACATGCTACAACATGGACAAATCTTGAAAACATCATGCTGAGTGAAACAAGTCTGACAAAAAAGGACAAATATCTTATGGTTCCACTTATATGAAATATCTACAATTAGGCAAATGCACAGAGAACAAAACATGTTCATGGTTCCCAGCAACAGTAGGAGGAGGAAACAGGGAGTTATTGCATAAGGGGTACCAATTGATAGAGGAAATTTTTGGAAACAGATAGTTGCAATGGTTGCACAATATGGTGAACGTAATCAATGTCTACTGAATTGTACACACAAAAATAGTTGAAATGGCAAATGTTTTGTTACATGTAAAAAATAACTAACTATGGAGGCCTATGACCCTGGCTAAAAACCCAAAATTGACCTGTATAAACTGAGAGGAAAGAAGTCCGATGGATACTGTTTAAAAATATTATCTTTATAATCTCATTAAACAAACAAAAAAAATTATATAAAGGACAAATGACCTCATTTCTTCAATAAAGTACAAGGAAAATAAGACATAGAGTAGGAATCTACAGATTAAAAGAAAAATATTTAACAGACATGGACCAATCATAATTTTGTGGACTTTATTTAAAACCCGATTCAATCAAACTGTGGAAAAAAAAAAAAGATTTGATGATGTAAGGGAATTATTGTTATGAAGGTGTAATAAGACTTTTTCTCTTTTAGAAATACATACTCAAATATTATGAACTCAAACATACCAACAGTCATGAAGACGGCACAGGACCGGGCAATGTTTTGGTGTGTTATACATAAGGTTTCTATGAGTCAGAGCTGACTCACCTGCAGCAAACAACAACTCAAATATTTAGGGATTCATTTATATAACATATGCAAATTAATATAGGATGGGGTAGGGGATAAAGATGTTGATTTGGTCTATGTTTAAGCTGGTTGACAGATGCATGGGGGTTCATTTTATAATAGTCTGTACTTTAGCATATGTTTAAAAGTTTCCACACTAAAAATACTTTTTTAAATAAGTGAACATGGACAAGCAGAAAAAACATGTGGGATATCCAGTAAGCTTAAATAATCACAGCTCAATAATATAAAGGGCTTAATTCTTCCCCCATATTAGATGTATAATGCTTAGAGGTAAAAATGTCAAAAGATATTGTCAGCTTTCATCTGTAGCTTTTGCTGGAGACGCAGCAAGCCCTGTAGATTCATAATGCCATCATAAATATTGCTGTTGTGCACTGCAGACAACCAACTATTTAATGACAGGTTTTCTCCCTAAACAAAATAACTAGATCATTACCACTGTATTAAAGATAATCTGCTGAAACGGAACTGAGTATGGATAGTTAATGTACGCACACTGTCATACAGCTACTCACTGCCATATATCAAGTACTGTATTACCCAAGCTGTTTACCGAGTAAGATAGAAAAAAAAAAATTTCTTTTTAACTGGCTAATCCACTAGCATAGCTTTAAAACAAAACAAAACAAAATTAAACCCTATATGAAATGCTAAGCTTAAAAATTAAAATGCAGATAAATGAGTGAAACGGTAAGGGTGGGGGACACTATCTAGATAATAAACGGAAAAAGAAAAGGAGGTGGGAACTGCCAGTTTATGAAATGTAAATGTTTAATTATCCTAGCCTTACACATTAAACAATAAGGTATGTAGAGAAACGACTGAGATGTCTATTTTCCCAGTCTATAACATTTCCAAAATTCAACCTGACTGCTTTAAATGATACATTAAAAATTAAAACCTAAGACAAGGCTGACAGCATGGGGCATAAGTCCTACATACCTCAAGAAATGGAAACTGGGCAGAAATAGGAATTGTACCTTAAAAAAACAATGAAAGTTGAAATCTTACTAGTCAAAAATTGATTAT
>NW_004443985.1:16395919-16397396 GCF_000243295.1 Trichechus manatus latirostris
GGCCTGCCCCAAACAATTAACATTAAATTACGTAACAATTCTTCATCTTTACACAATGCTTTAGTGTTCTAGGAGCTTACATATAGGTTTACCACATTTGATCCTTACACCTGCGAGGTAGGCAGAGTAAATTCAGTAAAGATAAGGGACTTGTCCAAGTTCTTCAGTGGAAGACGCTGGACCAGAACTCAGAGATTCTGACTGACTCTATCGAGAAGGTGCTCAATATGAACAAGACGGCTAGACGATCTTATTTACTACACCACCACACTCCCTGTGTATACTAACTGATATTTTTCTCAAATTATTTCACGTGTGTCAGCCCTTTCTCAACAATTAAGATTATACGCACCTGAAGCCAAGATGCCTATCTTAAACTTACTCCATCCAAATCTGCAGAGCCCTGAGCACTCACAGATGGACTGAGTAAAATGCCAAGCTACCCATGAACACGAATAAACTCCTGATTTTGTGCTGTATTATCAGAAAAGATAAATTAAACTGGAAAGCACCAAAAAAAGTTTCTACTCTTTGGGGGGAAAAAGAAAAAGGTTTTCTTCAGGAACTTGTATGAGAACTTGAAATTTAAGCTGTTATGAAGAAATAGTAACCAACAAACGCATTAAGGCCCAGTTTATAATTGCATTGTTAAGATTTTTTTTTTTTTTTTAGCTTAAATAAGAGCTTGCATCTTTCAACACAATCATTCTCTTAAACTCTTAAATGGTACTAGATCCTGCTAAGAGACATAAGACCTGTAGGATTCACATGCCTATGAGAATGAAGTCCATTACTTCATACTGACTGCACTTAACATGAAACAGTAGAGACTACAATTTAAGGATAAAAAATTTTAGCTGGAATAAACACAATCCCAATTAATGAATTATGTAAACATGAAAAACCAGTGAGTTAATTTAGCAATATATTAGTCAATACAACCTCCTAATAAATTTTCTAATCATCTTCCTTTCACTGATACTAGCCCAGCTGATGAGACTTCCACATACATCAGAAAGGGAAAATCTTTATCAAGACACACTGACAATCAAGCATCTAGGGTCACATGCAAGTAATAAAACTTATATGTATGCTCAGCTTTTAGAGAAAAATTCAGGAGTTCTTGGTCTTAGAAACTGTGTACAAATATGTGTGTGTTTACTACAAGCAACATACCATATTCAGAAGACAATGAATAATACATATCATATGCCTTCACTGTCCTCAAAAATAAAGAAGGTATTTGCATGTAAGCCTTACAAATAACACCATCAACAACAAACAATTACTGACACTTTATGTGCTAAACACTACTCCAAGTGCTTTACACATATTAACTCATATAATTCTCACACAATCCATGATATTTTACAGATGATGAAACTGAGGCACAGACAAGTTATGTAACCAGACTAAGAGGTTATGTGTATGTAACGTAGGCACTCTCTCCAGAAAAAACAACTGCCTCTCTAATATC
>NW_004443985.1:16398611-16411459 GCF_000243295.1 Trichechus manatus latirostris
GCTATGACTGCTCTGACCGGGATCACAACAGAGGGTTCTGGACAGAGGTGGAGAAGGAGGTAGAACAAAATTCTAACACACAAAAAAAAGACCAGATTTACTGGCCTGAGACTGGAGAAACCCCGAGAGTATGGCTCCCAGACACCCTTTTAGCTCAGTGGTGAAGACACTTCCGAGGTTCACTGTTAGCTGGGGACTGGACAACTCCATAAAACAAAACGGGACTAATGAGGCAGAGCAGTCCAGGGACAAGAACTAGAAGGCAGAAGGGGAGAGGAAAGCTGTTGATAGGGAAACCATGGTTGAGTAAGGACAGTGTTGACATGTAGTGAGGCTGTTAACCACTGTCACAGGGCAACATGTGTACTGTTTAATGAGAAACTACTTTGTTCTGTAAACCTTCATCTTGAGTGAGAATAGCAGCACAACTGGAAGAACGTAATCGATGTTACTGAATTGTGCATTTAGAAATTTTTGAAATGGTGTATCTTTGGCTATGTATATTCCCCCCCTCCAAAAAAAAAGTTCGAGAAGGGAGAGGGATGACAGGTCGTGGTGTTGTTAATCAATGTCATAAAACAATATTTGTACTGACTGTTTAATGAGAAACTATTTGTTCTGTAAACCTTCACCTAAAGTACAATTAAAAAAAAAAAACTCTTTAGTTACTCTTGGTTTAATGGTACACTGGCCACTTTTTCTGCCTCTGGGCCTTGTAGGTAGTATGCATTCAGCATCAAGGTGGGGTCCCTTTTGAAATGCGTGAAGCTCAGCAGACTGGAGCTGGAGACTCATTGTTATGGAGGTCGAGCATTCTATTAGGTGATGATTCCTGGATGTGGTAGTTTTATAAACCTTTGCCCTTTTTTCCTTTATTTCTGTGAGATAAGGCTTGTGAGCATAATTACGGTTTTCCTGTGTGATAGTTAAGGAGCCCTGATGGGCTTGTTTTGGTTTTTCTGTATTATATTTGGAAAACCAGAGGTTCCTCGTGCAACCTAATGGGAAGGCACCCGCAATAAATTCTCTATTCAGTTCTTATTGGTATACTGTCATACCACAGATCAGTGAAGCCAGAGGGCTACTCGCCTTATTAGTGGTGTGTATCACCAGATAGCATTTCTCAAAATCCATACTACCAACCAAAAATTTAAAGACACTCAATTAGTAAGCACACATTCCAATACTGAAAACACATGCCATCAAAAAAAAATTTTCTTTTAATAAAAATTTGGTAACGAAAGGGTTAAACCAACTCTGGCTATGAATGTAGCTTTTGCTGTTCTCCAGAGGGAACACTCCTGGCAGCTCTTTCTCAGTGCAAAAAATGAAGAAGAATGGATGATCACACTTGTGTGTTTCAAGAGATGAGAGTTAGATGTATATAAACTGACACGCTACCAACAACTTTTTCTTTGGTGAGAACTCCGTAACGCTCAATGGCATCCCAACTTAACTAGTGGCCCCTGAGCCTAACTGAGCAACATTCAGATAGGGAGACCTCTGCTTCCCAAGGGAAAAGCCTTTTCTCCTCAGCCCAATTATGGAGTCTAGACAAATAGGCAGTATGTATAATCTTAGAGAATTACAAAAGAAATTACTCTTGGAATCTCAATACAATTTGATAATCTTTATCCACTTGTTAATTTCCTGGTGAGGAGAGTGAGTAATTACAATCTTATTCCACTTTTTATTCGCTTGAAAATTTCTTTCATGATCAATTTTAGACCCACTTATTAAGAACTGGATGCTCTCTCCTGACATCATGGAAACCTCTCTCCTGGGATCCGCTAGATGGAGAACTCCTCTGTTCCTTTTGCTGACTCCTTCTCCTTCACTTATCTCTAAATGTTATGGTTTCAGGGGGCTTGGTCTTGGGTCTCCTCCTCTTTCTATACTCTTCCCATGCATGAATTCATCAATTCCTGTGGATTTAAGTACCTTTGCAAAGACAACTTCAAATTGATATTTTCAGCTCTTCACTGGGATCCTGTTTGTATTCAACTGCCTGCTTGACATCTCCATTTGGATATCTTAGACATTTCACAATAAACATATCCAATACAGAACTCTCAATCCTGTCCCCCAAACCAATTCCCCTACACCAATCTTCCCCATCTCAGAATAGGCACCAGTGCTTCCCCAACAGACTCAAGCCCCATCTCTGAGTTCTTCCTTTCCTCTAATATCTCCACCCAACTCCTCCATCTATCCATCAGCAAGCTCTGTCAATTCTCCTTCAAAAAAATATACCTCAAATTACTCTCTTCTCTCCCTCTTCATCGCTACCACCCTGATCCAGAATACCATCCTCTCTCACATAGATTATCAGCCTCCAGTCTTGTACGCCTCCAATCCAGAAGCCAGAGTGATCTTCGTAAAACCCAAACTGTGCTTGATTTGGCCCCAACCTCGTTTTGCACCTCATCTTGTGCCACAACTTTCCCCTGCCCACCTCACACACCTGTTCAATCCAGCCACAGCAGACTTCTTCCAGCAACTCAACACTAGAAGCACATTTCTGCTTTAGACCCTCAACACATGTAGCCTGCTACGATGAGGATTGTCTAAACTCATTCCTTATTTATTTTCTTCATAGCAATTAGTATGTCTGTTTACTTTCCCCCTCCCCCTGAAGGCTTTTTTTTTTTTTTTTAAATAATCCCCAGACTGTCTTCACAGCTGAAATATAAGCTCCACACGGACTTGGAGATTCCATTTGTCTAGTTCATCACTGGATTCCCAGTACCCAGCACAGTGCTGATTACATAACAGGCCCTCAGAAAACATTTGTTAATGTTAAACGGACATTAATCTGAAAATATACATTACTCAGCTTATCTTATTATTCACTTAAATTAAAAGGGGAAAAAAAAAAAAACAGTTGGCATCAAACCAATTCCAACTCATGGAGACCCCAAATGTTAAGAGTAGAACTGTGCTCCACAGGGTTTTCAGTGGTTGTGAGCTTTTGGAAGTTAACTGCCAGGCCTTTATTCTGAGGCACCTCTGGGTGAATTCAAACATCCAACCTTTCAGTTAGTAGCCGAGTGCTTAACCTAACAGTAGTTATATCCTGAATACACCTGCATCTTGTTGTTAAGTGCCGTCGAGTCGGTTCCAACTCATAGCGACCCTATAAGACAGAGGAGAATTGCCCCATAGGGTTTCCAAAGAGCAGCTGGTGGATGTGAACTGCCGACCTTTTGGTTAGCAGCTGAGCTCTTAACCACTACACCACTAGGGCTCCACACCAGCACCTTACACGTTCTTATTCAAGAATGTAATTTATTTTGCTGTTTCCCTCGTCCCAATCTGAGCCTAACCATGGGCTTCCCTATTAATCTCTGACTAGCTGCTTTGTCATACATGGTGGCTATTCTTATCCCTATAAAGTAAGCACGGGCTTACTTGTGCTTACTTACTAATCTGTAGTGAACAATTTCACATGGGTTTCACTTTGATGTGGCGTAGTAAAGCCCATGTGAAATTGTTCACTACGTATTAGTAATAGTAACTAAGCACAAGTAAACTCATGCTTACCTTGCTTATTGGGTAATCCACCCAACTCTAAGCCCTAGGGATCAGTCCGACAGTTGACTCCATCCTTCCCAAGCCTCAAATGTATCAATTTAAGCCTGCCTAATCCCTTAGCTAAAAAAATGTGCTTACTAAAATACAGGCTCTATTTTGTAGCTTACTCAACACTCCCCAGCTGGATCTCAAGGTACTCCCCATCTGGAAGGGCTGACCATGGAGGAGCTGAAAGTCACTGGGTACACTTACATGTATGTGTCCAATGAAACATTCATCTCTGACTACCTTCCACAGAGAAGACTGAAAATTTGCTCAAACAAAATTTACCATCTCCAAAATCCACATTCAGCAGCAAGGCTTCAAACTGGTTTGAACGAAGTTCCTAGGAAGTTATACATAAGAATCACCTAGGGATCTTATTAAAATGTAGATTCTGATTTAGTATGTCTGGGGTGGAAAGGCAAATTCTCAGCAGGGAACCTGCTAGAAATGCAAATTCTAGCAGGGGTTCAAACCAGAGCAAACCAGTTCAAAGCCCAGGTCAGGAGTCCCTAACTGGGTGATTACAAAGCTACACTCCATTTAGTCATGCCCCACTCCGAAGAGCTCACTTCTTAAAATGACTGCAAGCCAGAAACGAAAGGGCATTTCAAGCACGGAAAATGATAACATCAGAAACCACGTGCACCTCTATTTCTCTGGGCAGAGATTCTCTCAGCAACCAACCCGCTAGCCCACACCCTTGGTGAGCTCAGGAAACTGAACAACTGTTAAATGGCTTTTTCCCACTGGAAAGCTGGACATATCTGACCCATACATAATGTGAGGTAGGGGGAATAATTTCAAATAACTACCATTTAATAAATTCAATAAATATTTATTAAATGTTTTATGACATCCATATTTACATATTTGATAAAGTCTATTTAAACTCTGAATTTAGTATTTAAGAGACTCTTTCCATTATAATATGTTCAGGATGCCATTATAATATATTCAGGATGCCATTTGTAATTCATAGTCCAAGTTTTAAATATATTTTTACCTTAGACTACATAATGAATTACTAGTTTCCCTTTCTCATTAATTCAGATAATCAAGAATCAAGTAAGTCTGACCACCTAAGTATTGGAGGCTCCTTCTAATGTTGCCTTTAGGGTCCACTTTACCTTTTAGACGAACTAACTTAAAATAAGGTACTTTTGGTACTACAGCGCTAAAGCTTCTTGCATATAGTCCAAGCCACTCAGACAGTCCCAGAAGTGCCTTATAAACAAACCCAAATTTAGAGCAAAATGCACTAGGTTTTGTCCCAGTGTATTAAGAAATAGTCCAAAGGACAAAAATAGCTATCATGTGCACTCTTCAAATTCCTGAAGAATTCGATATCAATACAGAAGGTTAATCAAGTTAATTCCTTTATTTGCCCCCTCTTAAAAAGTAAACTTGCCTGTCCCTTTCCCTCACCTCAAATTCCAGTTGTTAGCAAAGCAGGACCACAATACTGTTTAATATGGTTTATGAACCAAGCTGTTGCAAGGCAATTACCGAAAGCAATTATAAGGGGTTGGACAAGAAGGCAAATCCTTTACCTTAAGCCAGAGAATGTAGGTGTTAACTCAAAAGAACTGATACAGTCATGCCCCATCTCAGTCACGAGGGCCTGACTCCCAAACCCCTACAGTTCTACTTTTCCAGATTCTAGAGCATCTCACACTGCCCATGCAGGCTCAGATTTGTGCCAGTCCCCCTGACGCAGACCCCCTTACTCACTGCTTGGTCACCTGGAATCCAAACATGCTGGGCTTCATTTGCCTAACTTGAGCCTGACACCAAAACGTCAACTGCTTAAAGCAATGAGCAGCTGTGCCACTCTTCAGAAGCTTTGCCCTGGCTTCGGGCAAGGATTTTCTTTCAGCACTTGCAGCTGAATCCATCACTTTCTTCCAGTTCACCACTTGCAGGCGGGACTCAGATCATTCTGCTCTGACGCATGAGGCCACAGAATTTTGCCCTTGCCTACAGACATGAATCACTTTTTCAAAAGATGAGCCAAAAGTTTTCAAGTAAATCTCTCTTAATAAGTAAGATCATAAATGAAAAAGGTGGTCCACATGTACGTATAAAGAATAGTGATGGATTCTTCAGTGTATTCTGTCATT
The DNA here is from genome assembly GCF_000243295.1 of Trichechus manatus latirostris. Taxonomy (NCBI): domain Eukaryota; kingdom Metazoa; phylum Chordata; class Mammalia; order Sirenia; family Trichechidae; genus Trichechus; species Trichechus manatus. The sequence goes on from NW_004443985.1 coordinate 16,404,311, forward strand.
TGAAATCTTTAAAACTTTCAATACTCTTATCTCTTAATCCTAAAATTCCTTGGCTCATGGAACATTTATGTCAGAAAATTATGTCCCAAATAAACAGAATGTTCTTCATTAATACTTATTCAATTTTTAGGGATGTATAATATTTTTTCCAGAACCAAAAGGGTGAGGGGAAACCATGGGGATTCCAAACAGATTTTTTTAATAGTTTGATAAATGTAAAGGTATATATACTGACCAAATGAAGATTCAAAAGATTCGCATTATATAATGAACTCAACTGATGTTAACATCTAACAGGACCACTTTTTATTTGTCTATGTCAAGTAGTGTAGTTTATGAAACAACATGTAATAATCAGGGACCTATCAAAATAATGGATACTAATTTATGTCCCTAAACCCCAGACCAGACTCTTATTTCCTCATGTTTTTTGTATGTCCTCCTCTTCCTACAAATTTAAAACTTATAAGAAGGAAATAAAAGCCTCCCTTGCCAATTCCGACATGGAAGTGATAATAAATTAACATACTGCTTTAAATAGTCAGACCAGTAAACCATATAAATTACCTACCATGTGCTCCATTAGGGCAAAGAAGACAGAAAAAAGTCACAATCCATTGGTGGAGAGGACAGAAGCTGGTAAAAATATGCTTCATTTGTCTGGTATCTTGCAGCTGAGAAATAACCATTCTAGAACTACCACCACTATGACACCCGAAATCCCTCTGAAATAAGTAAATACTCATTTGGAATTCCTCCAGAGATGGGGCACTCACCACCTCATGAAGTTGCCCGTTATTTCTCTGGATAGCTCAGACTGAAGATGAAGCCTATCCATCAAGCTGAAAATGCTTTCCTTCTAACTTTGTAACCAGCAGTGCTAGTTCCACTACCTGAAATCACACAGAACAAGTTTAATTTCTCTTCCATTTTATGGTTCTAAGAACAGTTAAACCCAGCTATCATGGCCTCCTCATTTCTCCAGGCAAAATAACTCCAATTCCTTCGAAATGTACTTCATGGTCATGGATGAGAATTCCCAAATGTCCTTGTTTATTTTGTAAATGCTAGTCCTGACTCTGTCATTAAACTGTATGGCCTTGGGAAAGTCCCATTTTCTCTCTGGGCTGGAGAGACTGCCAGACCATAAGCTTTCCACCTTCAACATTTATGAGTCTATGTAAAAACAATGATTTGAAATATCCTTTTCATTCCGTTAAGAAATAAAAAGTAAATTATTTAACCAAATAACACTTTTAAATATTAATATTTATAAGGTCGCTTTACTTTATTAAGTGCCACCCACGTGTAAGGCACTGTATTTGATGCTCTAGGATATAAAAATATGCGTGATTCCTTGATCAAGGATCTTAGAAGACAGTAGTGGGAAGGGGGGGAATGAGACAAATACATAACGACAATTAGGAATAGAAGCACTGTCAAAAATGTTAAATTGACCTGACAGTTTATTCTTACCAGAAATTTAAATACACACATAATTTTAACCTTGAGAAGTTCTTATTTGTCCAGATCTGTGCTATCCAATAAGGGAATCACTAGCCACATATGGCTATTTAAATTTAATTAAAATTGAGTCAAATTAAAAATTGAGTTCCTCAGTTGGATTATCCACATTTCAAGTACCCAATAGTACTCAATAATTAGTGGCTACCACACTGGACAAAACAGATACAGAACACTTCTATACTAAGAGAAAGTTCAACTGGGACAGTGTTGTTCTAGATTAATTCACCTAAATTTATTTTGCAAATGCAAAACAGCATAGTTAAACATCAAAACATGTGGGGTTCTAAAGTCAGAAACACCAACGTTGAAATCCTACTTCTGTCACTTACTTGCTGTGTGACTTTGGACAAGTTACTTAACTTCTTTAAGCCTGTTTTCTCGTCTATAAAATGTTATCTAAAACTAGTACCTAACTCAAAGACAGTCACGAAGATTAAATGAGATAATGTTGGTAAGGCACCCAACATACTGCCTCAAACAGTAGAGTCATTCAGTAAATGTTACTCCTACCGTAATTAATTGTAGTCATTCATTCATGGGTATATTACACATCAACTCACTGCTAAACCTTGAAATACAAAAAGTTAAAGAAAGGGTTCCCACCCAAGCGGATGAAATAGGGAAAACAGTTGTAATGCGAAGTGTCAGGAGCACTGACAACAGTGGGGTGGAGTGGGGAAGGGGGCTGGATTCTAGGTGGAGTGACCAGTAGGTACCAAGGCAAACACTTTGGCTCTGGTATGAGCGCTCTGTCTCTCCTGGTCATTTCAAACTCTTACTAGGTCTCATCTTCCATATAAGTGAGGGGTTAGGTAGACAGAGAAGTCTACTCTGCCGTGTACTGGAAAATAATTTGGATTTTAGCTTACAGCTTTGTCTGATTCTATGATACATTTTAGAATAATGTTCTGTTTTGACATAAACAGATATACCTTTAAAAGGACCCCTGTAAGAACCTAAAAAGGAGCCCTTGTGGCACAGCAGTTAAGCACTGGAACCCACCAGCCGCTCTACTGCAGAAAGATGTGGCAGTCTGCTTCTGTAAAGTTACATCCTTAGAAACCCTATGAGGCAGTTCCACTCTGTCCTATACAGTCAGAATTGACTTGACAGCACACAACAAGAAGGGCCTAAATAGACATTCTATTCGACAGTTCTAAATGTACACTTATAAAAGACACAGTCCAAAAGGCAAACTCTGACAACATAAATTTTAAAAATAAAAATTTGCAAGGTTCTCAAAATATACCAACAAAACAAAGTTTTACTTGTCATTTGCAAGAACGCCTGATAGTTAAAAAAATGTTTAAAGGAATGAACATAGTAATCACTATAAAGAAATGCTATGGAGGCTCAAAAGAACAGTTTTCAGGACATCTTAAAAGATAAAAGAGCTATGGGAGTTAAAATAGTACACGTTAGAGAATAATATGACAACTTTCTATCTAAAGTGCTTATGTAATAAATCTGAAATAATAACCAATTATAAAGGTGGGTGTCTTAGTTATCTAGTGCTGCTATATAACAGAAATACCAGAAGTGGATGGCTTTAACAAACAAAAAAATTTTTTTTTCACAGTTTAGGAGGCTAGAAGTCTAAATTCAGGACACCAGCTCTAGGGGAAGGCCTTTTCTGTTGGATCTGGGGGAAGGTCCGTGTCTCTTCAGCTTGTTTCCTAGTTCCTTGGAGATCTCCATGTGGCTTGGCATTAATCTTCCCCCATCTCTGCTTGCTGGCTTGCTTGTTTAATCTCTTTTGTATCTCAGAAGAGAATGACTCAAGATATACCCTACACTAATCCTGCCTCATTAACATAACAAAGACAGCCCATTCTCAAATGGGATTATAAACACAGGCATAGAGATTAGGATTTACAACACATATTTTGGGGGGACACAATTCAGTCCCTAACAGTGGGCAAACTAAGTGGTAAGATGTCCTGTTGCTATTATATAATCCCAGTGTGATCATTTAACATTTTTTTCAGACACATTCTTGTACTGTTCTTAAAACAGCAGAAATAGAAGAAAAGAAATAAAAGACCAAACGTAACGGGCACTAAACTCACTTTATCACCCAACATTTCCTTTGATTAGCAAACAAATACTTTAGAATCTATGGTTACAGGTAGAATGGGGGGAAGAAACCCAACAACATTTTGAAATAAGAAAGTAAGGAATTTTCCTGGTGCTTTGATTGAGGTAGTTATATATTCTCCGAGTGTAGTTTTGAAGTGAAGGTACACGGCAGCGAACGACTAAACACAAAGCTCTCCACGTGAAATAACAGGCAGCTGGCTCTTTAAGGTTCTATGTTGGTTGTGTCCCAGGTGAAAAATCAGCCTCAAGTTAATTAAAAGCAGAAAGAAAACCATAAATGTATTCTCGACAGTAATTCAGGAGCTTGTCTTAAAAATCATAAAAGTTTGGAAAGGAGAACCTAAATGAGCTTGAAATGCTGAATGGCCAATGGAGCATTAGGCAAGACCATGCTTTCCCATACTGTGTCACACTGCACACACAGCTCACTGCTGTGGCTATTCAACCTGCAGGTACTACTCCAAAAAGCCTGTAGCTGTTCTAACCATTTGGTACATCTCCAATGTTAAAAGAGTCTTTCATCTTTTCACTGTCTATGTAAAACCACACTGCAGCAATGTAGTAAAAAAAACCTCAGTAATGAATAAAGAATATTCCTCAATTATCTGTACTAAAGGAAGGATGGATATGAATAATTGAGTACCCTCTACAACACAGGGCCTCGTTGTGTATTTAAATTTTATCATGTTAATGACTCCTCATAAGAGGCACGCCAGCATTCTGCTAACTAATATACATTCCCATCAACTTTCAGTTATTCATACAGTATATTTACCAATAATCTGCCTTGCTCCAAAAAGTCTCTGAGGTGGTTTACAAAGATTTATGTAGTATAAAAGTGCAAAATGAAGATATGAGCATAAAAGGGAAAATAAGGGTAAGAAAAAACCAGAGTTGAGGTTTCTACACAAAATGCAGTTATTTCAGATCTATATAATTACTAAAGTAGGGAGTTAGTAAGGCTATGGGCTTCCAGGCAGCCAAAGTAAAGAAAAAGCGTTAACGAATTTTAAGATGTGTAGTGCCCACGGATTGAAACAAATCACTTATCAGCTGTTAATAAAATCAGTTTACGTTAAACAACTGCTCCGCTTCTGCCAACAATCCCACCACTCTCCTAGTATACAAAGCTCACACTCTTTAGAGTAGGAAAACATAGGTAAATCTTCATGACCGTGGATTAGGCGATGGTTTCTTATATATGACACCAAAAGGACAAGCAACAAAAGAAAAAATAAACTAGACTTCATTAAAATTAAAAACTTTTGTGCATCAAAGGACACTACCAAAAAAAAAAAAAAAGATGGGAGAAAATATTTACAAATCATGTCTTTGATTGGTACAGGACTTGGATCCAGAATAAACAAACAATTTTTACAACCTAACAATAAAAAGACAATTTTAAAAACAGGCAAAGAATTTGAATAGACATTTCTCCAAAAAATATATAAATGGCCAAAAAGCACATGAAAAGGTGTTCATCCCTAGTCATTAAGGAAATGCAAGTCAAAGCCACAATGAGATACTACTTCATACCCACTAGCATGACTATCATTAAAAAAAAACGAACAAGTATTGCCAGGGATGTGGAGAAACTGGAACCCTCATATACTGCTGGTAGGAACATAAAATCGTGCAGACACTTTGGAAAACAGTCTGGCAGTTCCTCAAAAGGCTAAATATAGTTACCATGAAATTCCACTCCTGGATATATACCCAAGAGAGATGAAAAACGTACATCCACACAAACATCTGCTGTATACAAACGTTCATAGCAACATTATTCTTAATAACCAAAAACGGAAAAAATTCAAATGTTCATCAACGGATGAACAGATAAATAAAATGTGGTGTATCTACACAACAGAATATTTGGCAACAAACAGGAATGAAGCACTGATACATGCTTCAGCATGGATGAACCTGGAAAACATGATGCCAAGTGAGAAGAGGCCAGTCACAAAAGACCACATTATTATACCATTCCCTTTATAAGAAATGTCTGTAACAGGCAAATCTACTAAGACAGAAAGTAGATTAGTGATTGCCGGGGGCAGGGGAGTGTGGCGGGGGATTGAGAGGAAATGGGTAAGCGGTGGCTGCTAAAATGTCTGGGATATCATTCGGGGGTGATGAAAACATTGTAAAACTTACTGTGCGATGGTTATACAACTCTGCATATACTAAAACCCACCGAATTTTACACTTTATTTTGTAAAACTTAAATTGTATGGTTTGTGAATTATCTTTCAATAAAGCTGCTACTTTAAAAAAAAAGTCAAGCCAAACCCCTATTAAATGAACAGATCATTGAGAACGCAGGGATGAAAACTGAAAACTGCTAATGTAACTGAACTGTATCTTCTTTTTTGGTTTACTTCCTCATTTTAAGGAGCCCTAGTGGTTCAGTGGTTAAGCACTCAGCTGCTAACTGAAAGGTGGGCCATTCAAACCCACCAGCTGCTCTGCGGGATAAAGATGCAGCAGTCTGCTTCCATAAAGATTGCAGCCTTGGGGAAACCCTATCAGGCAGTTCTACTTTGTCCTATAGGGTCGCTATGAGTCATAATCAACTAGACAGCAATGGGTTTGGTTTTTTGGTTTTTCCTCCTTTTACTGGCTCAATTACTAGATCAAAAGTCAAAATTTAAAAAAATCATTTTATCTTAAGTCTCTACTTTGAAAAAGTAGTAAGGATTGTCATTCTCATGCTCATAATGCTAATACCAACTTGGGCTTTATCAGATCATAAAAGAAACTGAACTTAGCTTCTCTGCAGTACAGAGGAACAAACAATTTATCCTCTGCATATGTACAAAAAATTAATTTTAATTTGGATATTTTTCTGGTCTACTAACTGCCAGTTTTCCACTAAAACCAAAAACCAAACCCACTGCCGTCAAGTTGATTCCGACTCACAGTGAATCTACAGGATGGAGCAGAACTGCCCCACAGGGTTTCCAAGGAGTGGCTGGTGGATTTGAACTCCAACCTTCTGGTTGGCAGCCCAAATATAAACGGACCCACTGCCATTTACAGAGTTAAGACTTGTGTTTCTGACAATTTGTTAAGAGTTCTCTGTGTCACAACATGCAGTCTTTATAAGGGGCAGTGATTCTATCAGAGCTCTGTTAAGGATATAGCATGAATGTGAACCACTCCATCGAGCTAAATCAGTATGCAAGTCACTGAGGTAGTAAACAATTCTAGTCAACAGTCTAGCATCTCCAACTCTGCTGGCCATCTCAGAACATTCGTGAATTCTGCAGAGGCCTCAGGATACAGCCTTGGTAAATGTCATGGATCTATTACGTTATCTAACAGAGTGCTGAGGCCAACAAAATACATTCTGCTATGTATAAGAAGTACTCAACGTATATACCAAACTGCATCTAAATAATGTATAACTTTCTATGCTTTTAACAAGAAACTTTTTTCTTAAATGTATCCAAAAAAGTTTTTGATTGTTTTTAAACATTTGCTCTTCATACTGTGAATAATGTTAGAAAAAAAGGAAGAGAA
>NW_004443985.1:16411559-16413770 GCF_000243295.1 Trichechus manatus latirostris
TCAAAGTATTTTGTGGATGCCCCTTTGAAATAATTTTTAGATTTATTCAAAACCCGAAAAAAAATTTTAAACATCAGTATTGTAAACTAATAGGAGCTCCGGTGGCACAGTGGTTAAAGTGCTCGGCTGCTAACCAAAAGGCCAGCTGGTTTCACTCCGTACGAAGAAGACATGGCAGTCTGCTTCTGTAAAGATCTGCAGCACTTCTACTCTGTCCTATAGGGTCACTATGAGTCGTAATTGACTCAATGGCAGTGAGTTTTATAGTAAACTGACTTCCTCAAGAAATGCCTTTCATAAACCTACCTATCCACACTGAATGATGTGATTTAGGAAGGCTTCATATTCCCAATATATTCAAACGTCAGACTTGCACAACACTTAAAAACACATGCTAGCTCCTTCAATAGGACTCCAAGAGCTGTTCAACTAGGCATCACACAGGAAATACATCAAAATTCAGAGGTTCCATGTCTGACACAAAGAACAACTGGGCTGTACTAGTCTGTTAAGTTTCCAGAAAATAAGCATAAACTACACTGAGTGCAATGCGACCCCCCCCCTCCCCTGACAATCAACAGAGAAAATCATTCTCTACTCTACGAGTGCCTAAACAGGTAGACCCACAGATGTTCCCTCATACATAATCTTTATCTGTAACAGGAGGCTAACTACTATCCTAGGAACGGAAGGGAAGGGCAGGGTTTTGCGAAGCATTTGTGCTGGGAGGTAATACACAACGGAGTAACTACAAGAATCATTTCTTCTGAAATCGGATACGCCTTATTTATTAAATAAGGGACTCTGGCGCCTTTTATTAGGCAGATAGCTTTAATTTGCTGTATTTCTATAAATTAATTCATTACAGTCATTAGGCCACACACAAAGGCAGCACAGAACTTAAAAAAAAAAAAAAAAAAACTACAAAAGCACTGTTAACTTTGGGCCAAAAACAAGCCAAACTAAAAATATGCTCTAAGTTCTCTTTCTGAAGATAGCAACCACATTCTCACTGAAATATAGATGGTCAGATTTACTATAAACCACAATCAAATATTTGACTCCAAACAATCCAAAGGCCACAGTAATCCACCTAACAAGCACACCGAACATCTAAACATCTCCAGTAAGTAGTACAAGCACATAGGGAATGTGAAACTAATCACTTCCCCATCGGCCACAGCACAGAGGAGCCTCTGCTTGCCGAAGGGGAACACCACATAAAAGTAGCTGATCTTTATCTCTGCCTGACCCAGTCCAAGCAACCATTCTGGGATCAATAAAAACAGTCCAAGCCATTGCATTACAGGCCTAGCTTCTAAAGTAAACATATTAGCTATCAAATCCTCGTAAGTGAATTTCCTTGCAAATTCCCGTAAGCAAGCAAATTAAATGTCAAATAAATAATAATTATTAAATAGCAAATAAATTTTTAGTTTGGCTTATTTTGGGCACAAAGTTAACAATGCTTTTGTGTTTTTTTTGTTTTTGTTTTTGTTTTTTTAAGTTCTGTGCTGCCTTTGTGTGTGGCCTAATGACTGTAATGAATTAATTTACAGAAATACAGCAAATTAAAGCTATCTGCCTAATAAAAGGCATCAGAGTCCCTTTGCTGAAACTGTCTACAGGGCTTATTTAACACTTAAAAGCTATTCTATACATTTTATTTTATTTCTAAAAAGCTTACATATGAACTGGTAATGCTATCATTAAGTAAGGCTCAATAAAAAAGTAAACCTCTAAATTTCAGAATACCTTATAAACTTTTCTTTTTTTACTTTAAATAGAACTATGGCCTAATTATTCTAGTTTAAGTAATAACCACTATATAATTCCTTTCCTCAGTCTCTGAGACTCTCATCATGCATGTTTACAATATCAGTTTAATCAAAGTTAAATCATTATCTGTACTAAGTCAAGGCTAAATGAGATCATCTAATAGAAAATAAAATATTTGATAGCAGAGTTGCAAACAGTCTACCATCACACATTATATGTGAGTTCCATTTATCAAAAATAAACCTTACTATTTACCCAAATGAGATGAAAATGCAAGTTCACATAAAAACTTCAACTCAAATGCTTACAGCAGCTTTATTCCTAATTGCCAAAAAACTGGAAGCAACCAAGATGTCTTTCAATGAGTGAATGGATAAACAATGGAGTATTATTGAGCAATAAAAAGAAATGAGCTATCAATATACAAAAAGA
>NW_004443985.1:16414248-16416355 GCF_000243295.1 Trichechus manatus latirostris
CACAGACTGCCAAAACAATGATCAGATATGTCTTGGAAGAAGCACCACCAGAATGCTCCTTAGAAGCGAGGATGGCGAGACTACGTCTTACATACTTCGGACGTGTTGTCAGGAGGGATCAGTCCCTGGAGAAGGACGTCATGCTTGGTAAAGTACAGGGTCAGTGAAAAAGAGGAAGACCATCAACAAGATGGACTGACACAGTGGCTGCAACAATAGACTCAAGCATAACGACGACCGAGAGCATGGCGCAGGAGCAGGCAGTGTTTCATTCTGTTGTACATCGGGTTACTATGAGTCAGAACCGACTAGACGGCACCTAACAACAACAGGGCACTGTCAGGGCAGTGAAACTATTCTGCGTGATACCGTAATGGTGGACACATGACAGTACGCATTTGTCAAAACCCACAGAACTGTACAACACAAACTGTGAACCCTTATGTAAACTATGCACTTTAGTTAATAATAATGTTATCAATATTGATTTATCAATTGTAACAAACGTACCACAGGAATGCAAGATGTTAATAACAGGAGAAAGCGTGCAAGGGTACAGGGAACGTATGGGAACTCTCTGTACCTTCTAGACAATTTTTCTGTTAACCTAAAAGCTCAATAAAATTAAAGTTTATTAAAATAAATGAACTTTAAACAAGCTCACTGAAACAAAGTAATTCATTAATTTTGCCAATGATCTGTTGCCACAGTGTATAAATTAAATTCACATATTTACTAATTCAGTTGTTTGTAAAAGGGTCACAAAAATAACATGTGATAAAATACAGTTTATTTAAAATAAAATAAAATAAAAAAAAGGTCCAGGCCATTAAAAAAATATTACTAAGAAACAAGAGATTTTAAGTTTACTTCAAACTGGAGTTTTTCCACAAAGTCCATTTATATGAACTGGCCACCAAAGCCTAAACAATCATCTCCCATCTTAAACACCTTTGATGTAACACAGTCTTAAGCGTGACAAAAAGGTTTACCATTAAACATTTTTACCTAGCAAAGAAATATTTGTTCTATTTGAGTGAAATATTCTTTGACCATTATTACTGCAAGCTTATATACTGTACATGACACTCTCATGCAAAGAACCATATGAGATTCACCACAAACATAATAAGCTTTATTAGAGTTTTTCCTACACAAAACAGTTGTCAACTAGCCAACTATAGTAAAACCTGTGACAGCCGGAACGTGTGTAAGGCAGAAACCTGTCAGAGAAGGAAAATTCAAATATTTTCACTGAAACGAGCAAAAGAAAAGTGGTAAGACTGCACCCTGTCAAAGGCGGAAAACTTGCAAGAGCCAGGAAAGCAAGGTAGTTCCATCGACTTCTGGTTCTCACAGGTTTCACTGTATTAAGACAGCCATTCTGCAGAGTTTTCACTTTCATTAATGCCTATAGTTACTACCTTTGCTTTCATATAAATGTAAGATCAGTAAAAACAGAAATCATACCAAACAAATTCTACCTGTATTCAATGTTGGAAATATTTTCATTTAATCTGCCCTCTCACTTGCAATGTGCAAGAGTATCAACTATAAAAACTTCATGTTGGCCCAGTTCAAACACTGACCTCAAATTAAAACAGAAATAAATGTCTTACATAGTCCAATAGCCATCTTCTAACTACTGCACCAGACCCAAGATAGAGTATAAGGTAGGAGGTTATTTTACTCCTCTTTTTTAAGTACCTATCTTTCATCATTTTTACTTCCTATAAGTAAACACTTTTACTTTCTATAAATAAACACTGACCAGAAAATTGAGGACATGTAGTCATAATGGAGAAAATGTTTCAAATCTAACATCACTGTCTCAAATCATGTATTCTTACTTAGTCATACTGATGACCATAAGAAATAATCTAAGCCATGAAGAAATTCTTTAATACTCCTATACTTTTAAAAAACAATTTCCAACAAGGTAACAACTGAATAATTATCAAATAGCAAATATTTTAACCACACTATTATTCCAGCATTAAAGAAATCATTCAAGTTCCTAATACCTCTTCCACTAAAAGATAACTGCATTTGTTACCCTGTAATTCTATTATCTTATTGTTACTGCATTACCCTATTTTTGGCCACT
>NW_004443985.1:16416834-16432203 GCF_000243295.1 Trichechus manatus latirostris
GAGGCAACACTATAATTTGAATTAAAACTTCATTAAACCACTGATGGCACTAACCAAAATGTCTCATTTAAACTGAAAACTTTTGCCACACTATGTATGTATGGGTCATTCTAACTGCAGATTTGTACTGGAACACCCCCAAACAGGACGGAAAGCTGATCGTATCAAGTTGGATCCAACCATCCTGACTGATTCAATCAGCTGAAGAAAGGAATATCATCATCTCATTCCAGCACTTGAGACTGTTATCAAAATACATTATCTTATTCCTCCCAGAAGCTTCTAGGTTGGAGCAGGTTGTCGCTTTCAAATTTGACACTATTCCTTCTATTAGTGGAACTATCCTAATAATAGGAGAATAATTATTTTTATGTCATTACATGAGCTTCATACAAAGAAAAAGAATTTTTTTAAAAATCTCTTTCTGCTCTCATGGTGTTATTTTCTACTTTGATTCTTTAACTGTACCTAAACCCTATGCACTTACACAAAGAGTAATAGTGCTACACTGTTTTCTAAAACTATACTTAGCAATATTTTAACTATCATTCATACCTTATTAAACATAGCCTTTATTAAACCAACAACAACAAAAATTTCCCAAAACCTTTTCTTCTCCTTTGCCTTATTTTTTAAATATGAGATTCATATTAACAGCTGGATGCCTGCTGTCTGGCATTTAATGTGGTAGTATATTGATGATAGCTGACTGAAGCACCTTCAAAGAACAAGAATTTGAATAAAAACATTTACTCAAAAAATTTTATTCTACATGTTTTCAGTGAAAGTTTACACAGCAGACTAGGTTCCCATTCCACAATTTCTATACAAATTGTTCAGTGACACTGGTTACATTCCTCACAATGCATGAACATTCTCATTTTTTCCACTCTGGTTGTTCCATTTCCAGTAATCTAGTTTCCTTGACTCCTCACTTTCTCATCTTTGTTTCAAAGTAATTGTTGACCGTTTGGTCTCATATACGTGATTTTTTAAAGGAGCGTAGTACTCACAGGTGATATTCTTTATGGGCCAAACTGTTCTTTAGCTACAAGGGGACCTCAGGGGACAATTTCGACTCAAGGTTTCAAGAGTATCTCAGGGCAGTAGTCTTGGGGAGTCCTCTAGTCTCAACTAGTCCAGTAAGTCTGGATTCTTTAAGAATTTGAGGCTCTGTTCCACATTTTTTTCCCCATTCTATCAGGATCCATCTATTGTGGCCCTGACGGGAACGATCAGTAGTAGCAGCTGGGCACCACCTAGTTCTTCTGGTCTTAGGGTAGATGAGGCCATGGTTTGTGTAGACTGTCCTGCAGACTAGTTTCTTCTGAGTCTTGGGTTTCCTTCTTTCTCTTTTGCTCCAGACAGGTGGAGACCCATAATTGTTCTACATCTTTTTTTAAGACAACAAATGAAACTACTAGAATAGACAAGGCTACTCCTGTAAGATTGGCACCAACTTCCTAAAGGAATTGCACACTATTAATATAATCTCCACTTGTCTAAACCATGTGATTCAAGGTTGAGGAAGCATTATGAAGCAGAACAAGATCAATAAATACAAAGTCAAAAAACTTTCATTTTAATTCTGCTATTCCATTAATTGAGAATCCTTGTGCAAAAAGACTACTCATACCTGCTCTCTCTGCCTCAGTTTTCTGTACTATAAAATGAAGGGTTTACTAAGATAAACTCCATGATTTCTTTTATCTTTAAAACACTACAATTTCCTTTTAACACAGATTCTATGATGTGTTTACATGCATATGAAACACATATGGCCCATAATTAAATGACAGAAGTCTCAAATATCTGATTAGAAAAACACCTTTTACGGATTTCACACAAAAGTATAAAACAGGCACTTTAAATCTATACAGATAAGTCCAGGTTAAGACCGCAAACCGGGCACACACACATTCACCTCCCACCTCTTCCGGACTCCGATGGGGGGCGGGGAGGGGAGTACAGAAAGTATAAAAAGGAATAAACCTAAAACAGCAAAGAGAACTGGGTGGTCACCAATGAATGAGAAAGTTTGGTACATTCCTGGAAGATAAAGTGGGTAGATGTAAACCAAATACATTGAGATGGCCAAGAAGGCCAGACCGTGTAAGGATATAATAAAAACACACACAATCGAGTAAGAAATATCACCAAAAAAAAAAAAAAAGAGAGAGAGAGATTTGATCTATTTTGCCTAAATGCTATGACTCAATGGGTAGTCCATGGATCATGACACTGGACTTGTAGACAATGAATGTAATCTTAACATGCTTCTTGGGCTGGCATTGAATATTTACAGTTATAGTAAATATTACAGTTTACTGGTCTTCTACTTATAGAAAAAGCACAGAAAATAGGTTTAGGTGCACTACAGATGTGAATTTTATTAAGAACTAACAAATCTGTCTTGAAAGAAGTACAGCCAGGATGTTCCTTAGAAGCAAGGATGGCGAGACTTCGTCTCATGTACTCTGGACATGTTATCAGGAGGGACCAGTCCCTGGAAGACATCATGCTTGGTAAAGTAGAGAGTCAGTGAAAGAGAGAGGAAGACCTTCAAGGAGATGGAATGACACAGGGGCTTAAACAATGGGCTCAGGCATAGCAACAACTGTGAGGATAGCGCAGGACCGGGCAGTGTTTCGTTCTGTTATACACAGGGTCACTATGAGTCGGAACAGACTCAACAGCACCTAACAAGGTGTAAAATTAAGTGTCACTAATAGAAACCAGCCAGAAGTAGAAAGGGGGATACGTGGGAGTAGGTGAAAGGAAGAACAAAGGTGTTACTACCTCCATTTTACAAAGTGAGAAATCAAGAAATTCGGTTGAAATCTGAAGAAACAAGAGATAGAGGCTTAAATATAATATTTCCAGTACAAAGACAACCAATGATTTTTCTTTTTTAATATCACTATCATTCACTAGGAAGAGGGGAAAGGGAGGAAGAGTAGGTAAATAAGCTAAATCCTCATATTTCATAGCAAGGAGTTAAAAATACTACTTCAGGTTAACAATTCAACAAACAATGTATATTATTTAGAGTCATGCAGAAAACCAATACAAGAACTAAAAACAGAAAGAAATGACTACAAAAGTGTGCTTCAAGGGAATGGTTTTGGGAAGCGGGAGTGTTTGAATAGAAGACTACTGCTTTCCATTATAAACTTCTCTGCGCTGTTTAATTTGTTACCAGAAACACCAATAACTTTTATAATTGTTTTTAAACTAAGAGAACCAAAAGAACAGGCATTCAAAATAGCATGTTTAATCCTTCAAAGAAAACTATTTTTAACATAAAAGAACGTCTTCCTTTGTGCTTTATTGCCCCTTTTGGTTTAAAAAAGACTTGATAAATCACAATTTTCTGTCACAGAATTATATAATGGAACTTGAACCCCTCCAGACATCTGTAATTCCAAATCTGTATTATTCAGTACAAAAAAGCAATTTACTGATAAATTTGACAACTCTGAGCAGTGTTCAACATATTAAATTTGGAGCCACTGTTACCTAAGAACAGTTGTATTTCTCTCAATACGAAAGATTAGACTAAGAATTGCTATTTAAACGGTTGTAAGACGTCCTGCTGTTTTCAATGACAGCAATTCAATTCTATCTCAAAGTTGTGATCATGCTATGTATTAAGTTTCTCAGCCTTGACATGCGGGATAAGGAAGGTAGCAATTTCAGGCATTGTCCTGACGGTGAAGAAAAATGAAAAAGTCTCAATAATTCACACTTACACTGTACGTTTCACATGATGATCTTAAGCCATTAAAAGTGAACTAAATAAATCTCACAGAACTCTCTAAGTATTACTGCTATCAGTCCCCATTTAAACAATAAGAAAACTAAAGCTAGTTATTGTACACTGGTAAGGTCAAAGACTGAGGCCATTACCTTGCTGAGTCAAATACAAAATTTCTCCCCTCTCAGAACTTTTAAGACAAAATTATTTCTTTAGACATAAAGCAACTAGACAACTGCCTAAATTCCTGACTGGCAGTGCCACTTGTTAGGCTATTACGACACAGAAGTCAGCAACTGCACAAAGTAACTGAGACAAGCCAGGAGCAAAATACAGACTAAATATCCGTTTGTACGACTTTCACCTGATACCTGAACTGCTCTAAGTATGGTAAGAGTACTGCATGTGAATGCTATTTGCTATGGGGGACAAAAAGGATCATAACAATAATCATGATTCATTCGATCTGAACAGGAGGCCTGGTGGCGCAGTGGTAAAAGCACTCAGCTGCCAACCAAAAGGTCAGCGGTTCTAACCTACAGCCGCTTCATGGGAGAAAGATGTGGTAGTCTGCTTCCATAAAGATTTACAGCCTTGTAAACCCTATAGGGCAGTTCTACTCTGTCCTATAAGGTCGCAATGAGTCGGAACTGACTCAGTGGCAGTGGGTAGTAGTAGTACCAAAATTATACCGAGTGAAGAAAATATGCAACACTCATTTTAACAGCCAATTGGATTAACAATGCAGAAAAGGAGGTACTGACATGTTTAAAACACACATAACTTGGGTAAAAGAAATTTAGTAACTCACTCAGGGCCAAGCAGAACATGAATATGTGGATACATGGATTCATAAGGTGACTTCTAACCAGTTTTGTTTTTTTATTTTAATACCCTCATCCTAGCTAGTTGACTGCATTCCTTAGTCACCTGAGAACCCCTGTTCCAACCAACTGAATCAGCTGGTTAAAACCCTCCCAAAAGAACTTATTCTTAAGAAGAAAACATTATATCATTACAAAAATTTCTTACATCTCAAAGTAGTCCCTGAATTAACCTAGAAAACATACCAAACCCAAAACTCGTTGCCGTCGAGTCAACTCTGTCTCACAGCGACCCTATAGCAGAGTAGAACTGCCCCATAGGGTTTCCAAGGAGCAGCTGGTAGATTCGAGCTTTAGGTTAGCAGCTGAATTCTTAAACCACTGCACCACCAGGGCTCCAGAAAACATGCAGTCATTTTAAATAATAAGCCTAGAGTTTAACTTCGGATGGTGATAAATACTGTATCTCTATGGTTCTAAGAAACCACTGACTGCAAGACACACCATCAATTAAACAATTGGGAACATCAATTGTAAGACGCATCCTGATTTCAGAAACAGTAAAAAGTTTTAAAATATATATTTTGGAATCATGAAAATACAGTAATTACAAAGATTATTTATCTCTATAAATACTACTATCACATTCTCTTGTGTAAAAATTAAACTTAGATGAGCCCAGACAATAAAGGTCACATTGGAACACACTGGAATCAGCTTTTCAACCTAACAAAAATTTAGTCTGAAACCAAATGCCATTCCTAGAACAGCATTACACTGAGCATCCAATAAAGCCACACTGTCTACTCTGAACAAAGTTAATTTGGAATAAATCTAATTTAAAATTCAGATGTGTCAACACATGATAGCAGCAGCAGAGTCAATTTAGTGAAAACCTCAAAATAGATGTTTTACAAAACTGACTAATCAATTTAATCAAAATCATCAAACTCTGTCACTGCAGACATAGTCTGACTTCAGGATCTACTTTCCAACTACATACCTGCAATATAATAAGAGTGAGATAAGCATATCAAGAGAAGGGACTGCTAAGTACATGTCAATCTTTTAAAGGAATAAATTCTTGCCAAAGAGCAAAAAGACAGCAAAGACACGACTATAATCTTCTTTCCTCCTAACTCTTAAAAAAAAAAAAATCACTGTTTAAATAAAAGACCCCTTTAAATGTTTTCTACATCACACATCACTTTTTAGCACACCTGAAAACTGAAATCTTCAAGGAAACATGTTACGATACCAAATTATTAACTCTATAATTACAGGGACATTCATGTAATTGAGCATCAATGAGCAAAGCACTTTTGAGTTACTATAAACTGCATTTAATTACAACATATCAGTACTTCTAGTTTAACAATAATACTAAGTCCTCAGAGGTTAACATATACCTCATTTCCCTAAAATTCGTATCAAATGGACCTGAAAAATCTAACTGCAGACTTTAAATGGCACAATATAATACTGTTCTAGGAATGATATTTAGTTTCAGACTCAATTTCTGTCAGGCAGAGACTGGCAGAATGGATAAGAAAACATGATCCAACTACCATAGTTTTATATAAGTAATGCACGTCTTCTACATTTGTTTTCCATCCACTCCCCCTGCAAAGTATTTTCACTAGTGCCGCTCTACCAATTTTTTTTACATGTTACTATAAAAAAAATTAGCATAGCATGCTTATGAAAGTATCTTGTGGGGGGAGGGCACACTTGGCAAACAAACATAAAAGGCACACATTATTTGTGTAAAAATACAGTATATGCTGTTTACAGAAGACCCATTTAAGACCCAAAGACACTGGTACGTTGAAGGTGACAGGACAGAAAAAAATATTCCATGCAAATAGTTGCCAAAAGAGAGTAGGAGTGGTTGTATTAATATCAGACAAAATAGACTTTAAGTCAGAATCTGTTAGTAGAGAGAAAGGGTATTTTATAATGACAAAAGGGTCAATTCATCAAGAAGACATAACAATTACAAATATATATGCACCTAACAACAGAGCGCCCAAAATATATGAAGCAAACATTCACAAAAGAAATAGGTATACAATAATAATTGGAGACATCAATACACCATTTTCAGTAATAGATAGAACATCTAAACAGAAAAGGAATAAGGAAATAGAGAACTTGAACACTATAAACCATCTAGACCTAAAAGACATCAACACACCACCCTATAACAGCAAATACACATTCCTCTCCAATGCACATGGATCATTCTCTAGGATATACCATGTGTTAGTTCACAAAACAAGTCTCAATAAATTTTAAAACACTGATATCATACGAAGTATCTTCTCTGACCACAATAGACTGAAACAAGAAATCAGTAACAGAGGGAAAACTAGAAATTTCACAGATATGGGAAATGAAACAGCACACTTAAACAACAAATGGGTCAAAGAAGAAATCTCAAGTGCAATTAAAGAATACCTACAGACAAATGAAAATGAAAGCACAGAACACCAAAAGTTATGGAATACAGCAAAGGCAGTGCTCGGAGGGAAATTTATGGATGTTTTAAATGCCTACATTTAAAAGAAAAAAAAGATCGCAAATCAATAACTTCACACCTTGAGGAACTTGAAGAAGAAAACAATCAAAGCCCAAAGCCACCAGAAGGAAGGAAATAATAAAGATTAGAGCAGAGATAGGAGCCCTAGTGGCACAGTGGTTAAGAGCTATGGCTGCTGACCAAAAGGTTGGCAGTTCAAATCCACCAACTGCTCCTTGGAAACCCTATGGGGCAGTTCTACTCCTACAGGGTCGCTAGGAGTCGGAATCAACTAGACAGATAAATGTAACAGAGAGAAAAACGATACAGAGAATCAATGAAACCAAAAGTTGGTTCTTTGAAAAGATCAATAAAATTGACAAATCTTTAGCTAGAGCAATTAGGCAAGAAAAAGATATTAAAGGCATCCAATTAGAAAAGAATAAAACTAGCTATATTCGCAGACAACCTGACCCTATATATAGGAAATCCCAAAGAATACACAAGAAAGTTACTAAAACGAATAAATGAATTCAGTAAAGTGGCAAAGTACAAGATCAATATGCAAAAATCAGTTGTATTGCTATACGCCATCAATAAACAATCTGAAGGAAATCAAGAAAACAATCTCATTTACAGTAGAATAAAATAGGAATAAATTTAACAAGGGAGGTAAAAGAATTGTACACTAAAAACTATAAAACATTTCTGAAAAAATTTAAAGATCTAAATAAATGGAAAGATATCCAGTGTTCATGGATTGGAAGATTTAATGTTGATAAGATAGCATACTACCCAAAGTGATCTACAGATTCAATGAAATCTCTATAAAATTCCAACAGCCTTTTCTGCAAAAATGGAAAAGCCAATCCTCAAATTCATACGGAATTGCAAAGGACCCCAAATAGCCAAAACTATCTTGAAAAAGAACAAAACAGGAGGACTCACACTTCCAGACTTCAAAATGTACCATGAAGGTACAGTTACCAAAACAGTGTGGTACCTGTATGTTGTTGTTGTTGCTACTGTTGTTGTTAGGTGCCACCAAGTCAATCTGACTCACAGCAACCCAATAACAGAACAGAACTGCTCCATTGGGTTTTCTAGGCTGTAATTCTTCTGGGAGCAGATCGCCAAGTCTTTCTCCAGTGGGGTGGCTGGGTGGGTTTGAACTGCCAACCTTTTGGTTAGCAGCCAGATGCCTGACCACAGCACCACCAGAAATACAGACCAATGGAACAGAATGGGAAGTTTGGAAATAAACCCACACATCTATGACCAACTGATTTTTGACAAAGATGCATGTCCATTCAATGGGGAAAGAACAGTCTCATTAATAAATGCTGCTGGGACAACTGGATCTCCACAGACAAAAGAATGAAGTTGGACTCACAGCTCACACCACATACAAAAATCAAGTCAAAATGGGTCAATGACCTAAATATAAGAACTAAAACCATAAAACTGCTGCCGTCGAGTCGATTCCAACTCACAGCGACCCTATAGGACAGAGCAGAACTGCCCCACAGGGTTTTTAAGGAGCTCCTGGTGGATTCAAACTGCTGATCTTTTGGTTAGCAGCTGTAGCTCTTAACTACTACACCACCAGGGTTTCCAAACCATAAACCTTAAAAGAAAAAATAGGGGTTGCTATTGTAATTGTGTCCCCAAAAAATATGTGTTGGAGTTTTAATCTCTAAACTTGTGGGAATAAGGTATTATTTATGTTAACAAGGCCTACTTCTATAGGGTGTGTCCTAAACCTAATCACTTCCGAGTTATAAAAAGAGCAGATCAGACACAGAGGGAAACTTACAGGGGAAAACAAATGCTATGGGATCAAGACAGAGATCCATGAATTTACAAGCCCAGAAACTCCAAGGATTGCTAGAGCCACACCCGAATTTGGACTTCTAGCCTCCTAAACCCTGAGAAAATAACCGACTTAAGGTATTTCTGTTACAACAGCACTAGAAAACTAAGACAGAGGTAAAGCTTCAGGACTTTTTGACAATGGATTCTTAAAAAGCGAAAGAGAAAACAAAAAAAATTGGACTTCATCAAAATGAAAAATTTTTTGTGCATTAAAGGACTTTATCAAGAAAGTGAAGAGACAACCTATAGAACAGGAGAAAATATTTAGGTACCATGTATCTGATTGGAGCCCTGGTGGCACAGCAGTTAAGAGCTCGGCTGCTAACCAAAACACCGGTGGTTCGAATCCACCAGCTGCTCCTTGGAAACCCTGCGGGGCAGTTCTATTCTAGCCTATAGGGTCGCTATGAGTCGGAAACAACTTGACAGCAATGAGTTTGGTTTTTTTTTTGGTTTTATGTATCTGATAAGGGTTTAATATCCAGAACACATAAAGAACTCCTACAATTCAAGAATAAAAGGACAAACAACCCAATTAAAGTTAGCAAAGTTCATATATCCTACAATTAAAATCATGAAAAATAGATAATACTGAAGGGGGGAAAAAAATCCTTGAAAAACTTCATGGTTCACATCCCAGAAAAATGTTCAAATGCAACAGAAAAACAGAACTTAAGTTGATAAACTGATACTAAATATGAAAAGGTTACAACAATCGTGGTACCTTTTAGCACTAGTTGACAATTTAGCAGCTGTTTTGCTGGATATTTTTCCCTCCTTTTTCTTGGGCTGAACTTGCTCTCTTTCTGGCTCCTGCTGAACACTCTCACGTTGGTCTCCATCGGAACTTCCTCCACTAGTGCTGGGACTGTCATCAACTCTTTGTGGCTCAGTGGACATTTTAGATCCTGGATTAAAGAATCAAAAATCATTTATTTAATCAGGGGGAAGGTCTACAGAATAAAGGTAAGGTTAGCCTCAAAGTGGACAAGAAAATTGCAATAAAAAATGGATAAACTGGTCACTTACAAATGGCTTTAGGATTTCCCAAAAGTTTTCATCATCCATTCAAAATCAATAGAGGAGAAAAATTAAAAAATATAAAACTTGTATATAAAATGTTCATAGCAACGTTATTTGTAATAGCCAAAAAGTGGAAACCACCCAAATGTTCATCAACTGATGAACGGATAAACAAAATATGGTATATCCACACAATAGAACATTATTCAACCATAAAGAGGAATAAAGTACTGATACATGCTACAACATAGACGAACCCTGAAAACATCATGCTAAGCGCAAGAAGCTAGTCACGAAGAGCCACATACCTTATGATTTCACTCATATGAAATGTCCAGAATAGGTAAAAGGCAAATCCATAGAGACAGAAAGTAGATTAGTGGTTGCAGGGAGGGTGGGGTGAGAAGTGACTGCTACTGCAAATGGCTACCAGCTTTCCCTTCAGGATGATGAGAACGTTCTAAAATTAGATAAAAGTGATGTTGCATAATTCTATGAGTATTCTAAAAACCAGAGTTGCACATTTTAAAAGGGTGAATTTTATAGTATGTGAATTACATCTCAATAAAACCTTTAAATTTAAAATAAAAAAAAAAAAAATTGAGCACCTCCTCTCTACCAGTCACTGTACTAGCCCTTCAGTCCCATGACCATGAGAAATATGGTCTAGTAGGCAAGCCAACTTGCCAAGTGCTATAATGGAGGTTAGTACAAATAGTCATAGGAAGAGATAAATGGGCACATTTTCATATCCACATCCAATCAATATATCCTCAGGAACTGGCTAGGGTTAAAATCCTATCAAGTAGTCAATTGTTTTAAGTAACCTTTGTGGTAACAAAAGAACACAAAGGTCTGCATGGTTCTTAAATAAAAACAAAACCATCTAACAGGGTCAGCACTGACCCAGCAATATACCAAGCAACCACGTTTCACGAGAGACGGAGACTCTAGTGAGACACTGAAGAGCTCATTCTTTTTTTTCCACAGTCTGGATGAAATATCCCTCAAACTTTCAAATTCCCTGTCCCCTGAGTTCATGCTCTCTGGGCAGCTCTCTGATTACCAACCCAATTTCCTCAATACCTTGATACCTAGGTAGCTGTTACAACCTAGATTGCAGAAACAAAAAAATTCCAATAGGTGTCAACTGTCTATCTCAACTGTCATTCTATCATAATCAATTTCTGAGTTTGATTACTGTGAATACATCCCTTGTGACCCAACTAGCTTAGAATATACTGACAAATCCAGAACTGAACCAACAAAGCCAATGCCCAGATTCTAGGCGGACCTGTGCGCACCAAGGTACTGTCACTTAAGAGTCTCATTGAGCACCTTCTCAGACACTGCTCCTTTATAAAAGCAAAAACACAAACAGAAATACAGATCCTAAACTGTTGCAGTTTCTTCTACTTCTCTCAAACTAATATTTAAAAAGCAAAACTACCTAGATTTGAGAAGTGTCATTAACAATACAAAATACACCTCTGAAAGTAATAAACTGAACAAATCTTTTTTGAAAAGGACACTGTATTACTCTTAACCAAATTAGGATTTGAAATAAAACCGTTTCTGATATGATCAAGAATAAGAATAGGTGAAATATACCTCAAAGTATTTTTTTATTTCAATGATTAGTCCAAAAGTATAGCTAGATAATACCGATGAAAACTCATCATCATCGAAGATTTAATGTGAAACCTGCTCTAAACCAAAGCAATTTCATAATATAGACCTTTAGTGGATTCTAGTAAAAAGAACCAAAAAGAACTACAAAAGACTGGAAGAATCAGGGAGCAAAGAAAGGTGAAGAGTCAATACAAAATACTGAATACCTCCACTGAGACAACGGTCTACAAACACACCACCACCCATCTCCAATCCAACAGCCCCAGTCATCCATGCCAAACAAAATGAGGTCCTCCCACGCAGCTCTGAGATACAGTGATGGGAAATCTGACTGCTTTCCTACCTGTTCTGTAAATGGAGAACATCAGTCTCCACAGCTGTGACATCTTTTATGAGCACTAAAGTCATTTAATAGAATATTGAAATTTTATATCAGTGTTTCACGTCTGGTTCTAACAGACCTAACATATTTCATGCTTTTTAAAAGTTTTTATTTCATTTTAATTCTCATTCTAGAATTTAACAATGATTTTTTTCAACGTATTTCAATTCAAATATATCAGAAGTTTAAAACCTTATTAAGTAATGTACATAAGAGCACATCAGATAGTGCAGACACGCATGGGAGTGAGAGAGAATGATTCTCAGGGAAGGGCCCTTGGATATAGCAAATGCTGCTAGCAGTATTTTAAGAAATGTGAAATGAGTGAGAAATCATTGATATCTTAAACCAAAAGCAATCCATTACATGACAAATACATGGAAACCTAAAGAAAGTAAATTTTTTACTGAGGCTGCAGCTTCAGTTTAATAAACTATGATTTAATAAACTAGGCCTAGAGTTTCAGTTGTATATTGCATTAGTTATAAAGCTACACACTCTTCTCAATATTCACATCTATGTGCAATTACATACTACAACTAGTAATATGATTACATAATTACTTAAAAAGACTACTCAATAGTGCAATCTGAGCCATAATCTGAAACCCAAATTTCATATCATAATATCAGAGGAAGACAAAAGTCAAAACTAGTCTCACAAGGGAAGTATTAAAAAAAAAATTAAAATTGCCCAAATAGATGTATTATTTCTATGGTTTCACAATAAAGAAGAAAAATCTATTTCTACTTTTGACCTAAGATACATTATTTTATCCAAATCTTAACCTACCAAATGATAAATTAATCTGAGACCACTGATAACCAGGAAACTTCTACAAATGAATTTTTCATATCTCTTTTTCAAGCATCAAGAATAAGGAGAATTTCTGCTGGCTTTGTGTTCTGAATGCCTGATTTAGAGAAGAAGTATGGGGAAAAAAAATTATTGTGCCACTCAGGTGCAACTAACTTTATGAAATAAAAGTAGTCTATAAATCATCTTAATTGGTCATAAGTATAAAATTGGTGTTTTGTATCTCTGAAGTACAAATGAATGAAAATTCCTGAATTAAAACTTCTTAAACATTACCTTTTAAATTAACATTTTAGAATTATCTTTGATTAAAGTTAATTCCTAAATAGCTAATCTGATACAATTATCTCATCCAAAGAGAAGATAAATTAAATCCCAGGGTTATAAGCACAGAGCTACTCACCAGTGACAATTTCAAAGATATTAAGATATTTAAATTGATATTGTTACTTTGGACCCACAAAAACTTGGTTTCTGAACAAAAACAGTAGACTTACCTAAAACTTGTGTTAAATTAAGCGTTTACATACTGTTCCTTCTTCACATGAAAATTATCTAAGCTTCTATTAGCCATGTACTCTTTACTGTAATTACAGTCCTGGAAATTAGCAATATATAAAAATGAAACGGTTTTTCATTTTTATATATTACTCCATATAAATGAAATGATTTGGCTATAAATATTACTTGTGACACAAAAGCAACTTTAGTCACTCCATGAGTCCAGATAAATCTTTTAACAGTATCTCACAGCATAAAGCTGCAAAAGCAACTATTCATTTCAGCTTTTATATCAGGAAAATGCTCAATTCTGTTATTTGATATCTTGCCATTTGTCTCCCTAGTCATGTTTCTAAACTTTTCTAAAACGTGAAATAATTTATATTATATGCACACCATCTAGCAATATCCAACTTTTAACTGTAAAAATACTTATACAGAAAATAATAGTGGGACAACTGAATTTTTTAAATGAGAAAAGATATCATGGGATGGGAGGGAAGGGTGCTATGTCCTGGAAGAGAAAGAATGGGGTTA
Organism: Trichechus manatus latirostris; assembly: GCF_000243295.1. Taxonomy (NCBI): domain Eukaryota; kingdom Metazoa; phylum Chordata; class Mammalia; order Sirenia; family Trichechidae; genus Trichechus; species Trichechus manatus. The sequence continues at coordinate 16,430,703 of NW_004443985.1, forward strand.
TGAGGAGGGGGGAAGAACATTATCATCATCAGCCCACACACGAAACTCCAAAGAGCCACGGAGCATCCAAACCGTCCGAGTAAAAAGGTTTAGATTTCCAAGGTCCAGGTTGAATTATTACATATTCAGAAACGTACTTTTTAAAGAATCAGGGATAAAAATTAAAGACAGCTGACAATCTTTCTGAACCGCGAGATGTGAGGGTCAGCCCAGAGCTTCCTTTTGTACTTTTAAATAAAAATATCGGAGTACCTCTCAAGAATACACAATACAAAGCGATGAATCTTGAAAACATGCAAATGGATCTAACAGCCACCAAGCCCAGGATGATGTCTTTCTAAAGCGGCCTTAATTTCCTTAAGGGAAGATGGATTGGACATTTCTGGTTGGTCGTGGGAAAAAAAAAAAAAAAGCCACAAGAAGCCACACTTTATCTTCATTAGAAATGGTAAAGGGCAAAAGGATCAAAACATTATAAGAGAAGAAGGGGGGGTATACGAGGAGGGGGGTAAGAACAGAGGGAATCCAGTTTCAAACCAGGCCGGTGTGGGCTGCAGAGAAGAGACCAGAGAAAAATGGGATTCGGCTCCAAACTGTGACAAGCGCCAGGCATCACAAAAGACCAATACGGCACACACCCCACACCAGGGCATACACAAACACACACACACCCCACAAGGTCTTCTCTGGGCGGGCCTCGGGGGTGCGGCGGCAGCGGGGGTGCCAGACCCAGCACTCGCCAGGAGAGGCACCATGTGCAGCAATTACGCAATTAGGGAAAATAGCAAAAGATCAAGCCGGGCACTTTCCACCGTGACATTTATCCTGTACTTTTGCAAAGACTTAGTTCCAGGATGCGGCTAGGAGAGGGAAGAAGCTGGGAGGGCAGTGAAGGATGGGGAACTGAGAGCTGAGGGGGGTGGAAGAAGAGCAGGGAGGGAAGGGGCAGAAAATGGGGGGGATGGGAAGGAGGGGGAGGGGTGGAAAGGGCGAGAAACCGGGGCTGGAGGCTCGCGGGAGGGGGCGCAGGGAACGGGACACGCCAAGGAGCGGGAAGAAGGGAACTAGGGCGCAAGAGGTGTAAGGGAGACCTGCGGCGTGGAGGGGTGGCCGGCGGGGGGAGGGGGACGCCTGAGGGGGGAGGGGAGGACGCCCGCTGCTGGCGTGGGGAGAGGGAAACGCCGGCGCGGCTCTGGACGATACCTGAGGGAGGGGCGTCCGCGCAGGTCGCAGGCTCGAGCCGAAGCCCAGGAAGAGAGGGCGGGCGAGGCGCGAGGGGGTAGGGGGAGGCCCTGGAGACGGGGTGTCCCCAGCCAGCCGTCTAGTCACCGAAACCCGGACCCATGCACCCGACCGCCACGCCACGCCTGCCCCCGTCGCGACTGCGACCGCCTGGACTCACCCTCAGCGCCGCCGCCGCCGCCCCCAGCCGCTCCAGCTCCGGCTCCCGAGGCTGCTGCCCGCGGCTGCCGCTGTGGCCGCCCCTGAGTCCTGGAAAGTG
>NW_004443985.1:16432451-16439415 GCF_000243295.1 Trichechus manatus latirostris
GCCCTGCGGGCAGGGCAAGGGGCGGCGAGGGGCCCGCGCGGAAAAGTAAAGTGACAGTCGAATCCCGCGCGTAGGCGGTGGCAGAGTTGGGCGAGGGGCGTCCCACGGAAAAGGAATGGCAGGTACAGGGAGAGGTGGAGGGAAACCGAGGCTGACGGGGCAACTTCAGGGGAGCGGACACTGGGACCTTGACGAGCACGCGCATTAAAGGGATGCGCTGGCTGGGGGTTGCCCTAAAACGATACGTGAGTGGGGTGAACAGGGAAGTGTTTCCCCCCACCCCCACTCACTGCAGCCCTTGACTTCACACTCGCCCCAAAGCTCTCGCAAAGCAGCCACAGCGACTGACCCGTTTGGCACACTAACCCAAACTCGGACGCGTGGTTCCCATATGCACCCAAGATGGGAAAACTGTGCTTTGGCCTGGAAAGTTCGCCCAGGCTAAGGCTAACTCTTCACCCGGCACTGTAACCTGCCTTTCGGCTAGCCCTGGATCAAAATGCACACCCTGAGATATAAAGAAGAGGGATGGAAGGGGTGAGTGCAGCGCTATCAGAGTGAGTAGGCAGCTAATGCCCAGTAGAAGGATGTGTGAGCAGTAGCAGGGCCATCGGTGATCGAAGGAAAGTCGGGTCCCCTATAATCTTCACCCCAAACGGCCGAGATACATCTATAGGGTAGCTGCGAGTCGGAATTGACTAGATGGCAGTGAGTTTGGTTTGATGTATACTGTGTGTGTGGGTGTGTGTGTGGTTTTATATATGTATGCCTGCTATGCAAACTCAACTTCCAGGAAATGTCCCCCAGCCCCCACCCCAAGCCACTTTTACCAACTGATTGCTGCTGTTAAAATCCCTTCTATTTAGAGACTCTGGAGCTGGCTCTATATGTGGAAGGGGTGTCCTGCCTAGACAGGGCTGAACACAGTCCCCTAAGGAAGGGGAGAGACTTACTCAATTACATAATACATAGTTAGGTGAGAAAAACCAGCCGACCAGGTGCCTTAAGCCCTCCATGGAGCAAAGAGCAGAGTCCAGGTCAACTTAAACAGCCTAAAGAAGATCAGTGGACTAAAACTCCAGAGGATCAGAGCAAGTCAAGATCCATACATATGTCTAGAACTGAAAATCCTTTCATCAAATGCATTCTTCAAGGATTGACTGTTGCCTTATAAAATCCCTGACAATTGCCAACAGCAAGTATTACCTCTAGCCTTTGTAAATTACCCTTGAGCAAAAGGTGGGTGGATGGGTTCTTAGGTTTCACCCAAGGAGGTCAGACAGTGCTGTTACCCATAAACTCTAAAGTATATATTGGAAGATTAGAAATTAGCATCTTTGGGGATTATCATCAGTTACATAGTCACCTATATCTCTCACAGGGTGCAATACATTAATAGGAAAAGATGACATATTTGCTTCTTAATATTTAGAATATGACTAAAATAGAGCGTTTCATAGACTGCCTCAAGTGTGTGCATAATTTGTTTACTTTACCTCACAAAACCTTTATAATCTTCATTTCACTGATTGTGTTTCAGGAATGTAGAAATTTCAAAGCCTTCGATGTGTTTTACAACTGTTCAGTGAGATAGATGACAGAATCCCCATTTCCTAGGTCTCTATGCTTTTCTCCAAATGAACTATGTATGTATCCTGTTGTGATTTTTTTGTTTGTTTCCAAAGCACTTTATATAATAAAGCACTCTTCTGTTATAGAAAGTATCAAAGTTGTTTTTAAATCCTTGGTCGTGGGGGGTGGGGAGGGGTACAGGCCAGGAAGGCCGCAATGTCAACTACTGTCTTTGTGAAAGGATTGGAAGAGTTTTCCTCACTTAAATGCTGGAACTGTGGTTCCTATAGTACTTCATTTGGCTGTAAATATTTTAACTGCTATTTACTATTTACTGAGTTCAAGAAGGGGAGTTGCTAGGTGGTACAAATGGTTAAGTGCTCAGCTACTCAGCTAGTTGGTGGTTTGAACCTACCCAGAGGCACCTCCGAAGACAGGCCCGGTGATCTGCTTCTGAGAGGTCACAGCTTTGAAAACGCTATGGAGCAGTTCTACTCTGCACACATGGGGTCACCATGCGTTAGAATTGACTCAGTGGCAACTAACAATGACAACAAGTTAAAGAAACGTATAATACAAATCAAAGTTACCCTTTTCATTCATTTAAGGAATATTTATTGCGTACCAGGTAGAGGTGGAGATATGACACTGAATAAAAGAAAAATCCCTCTCCTCACAGAGCTTCCCATCCTTTACCCTTCTCTTTGTTTCACACCCTGCATCCAATCCATCAGCAAATTTTGTTAACTCCACCTTCAAAAATACATCCTGAAATTGTCTGCTTTTGCCCACACCCCTCTCCACTGCTAATCCTCTGGTCTAAGCCACCAGCATAGCTTAGATCATGTCTCGCATGTCAGAACCTCCAGTAGCTTCCCATTCTAAAGCAACAGGCCAAGTTCTTACAATGTCTATACAGCCCTGTCTGATCTGCTCTCTACCCCGCTCCCCACCAGAACCCCTCTGACCTCAAGTCACATGACTTCACTTCATCCTCATCTCCCTTCAGCCACATTGGACTCTTTGCTGTTATGGAACACACCAAGCATTTGTCAACCTCAAGACTTCTGGACCTAACATTCCCTATCTCTAGATTATTCCTCTCTCCTACCCACACCCAACACCTCCTATCCCCCCACCACCACCTGCTTTATTTTTCTCCATGACCATCACCTGACATAAAATATATTTTACTTATTTGTTGAACTTAATCTTCCCTCACCCCTGCATATAAGCTCCTTGAGGACAAGGGTTTTGTTTGTTGGAGTTCACTGCTATGTATATTCAATAAATATTGGTTAGGTGAATGAAATAGACCTCTTTCAGTTGATAATATGGCTATAATTTCTTCACCAATAATGATTAGCACTTATTGTGTTTTTAATTTGTGACAGGCAAAGTTCTAAGCACTTTACATGTACCAGCTTACAACCACCCCATAAGGGTAGCTTCATTCCATCAAGCCATTGTACAGATGAGAACACTGAGATGCAGAGGAATTAAGTCATGTGCCCACAGTCATGTGGCTAATAAGTGGCAGGACTGGGATTTGAAATCAGCTGTTTAACTCTGGCCTCTATGACCTTCACCACCCTTTATCATGAGTCCAGTGTTACAAACATAAATTTTACTTGATTTTCCTAGTGCCTCTCCCCCTGACACTCAAACTCGGTCTCCAAGACAAATAGCTTACCTTTCTGGTATTTCCTGCTCTGGTCCATCAATCCATCATCATAACCTCACTCTCTCTTTTCCTATACTTATTTCTGGATTTTAATATAGAGCCTACATTTTTCCGCCAAGATTAGCAAATGGGAATGTTTTCTGAAGGGTCCTTCCTGTAACCTTTGTTACTGTCAACGCTGTGAGTAGCAGAGTTACAATCAGTGCTCTAGTTTGACAGAAAGGGTAATAAAAAAGACCTCTCTGAGGGAAACCGAGCTGAATTTCAGCAGAATGCACCATATTGGTAGAACCCTCTTGCTTATTTAGGCAGCTTCCATTCTTGTTTAGGCACCCAATCATCAGTCAGTGGCTGTTAATTATTTTATTTATACCCCCAAAGGAAACATCATACCAGCTCAGATTTACCTAAGATTAGCACCCTGAGAGAATAAGATAGAAGACAATGATCTTTTGTTTACACCCTAACTTGAAGAGGGCTATAGGCACCCTGTGGTCACCCTGAGCGTCTTGGATACTTTAGTAATGTGGGAAAATTAAAGCTACCGTTAGAGCTGAGACCCTAGGGACTCCATTACCTAGTACAGTACCCACACAGAGGCACAGAACAGGTGCTTAACCAGTGTTCGTTTTTTAAAAATGAATGAATTCCCAACAGGGAATGGAAGAGTGCTGAGGACAAATTCCCCTGATCTCCCCACTTGGTGGGGAACTGCCACCTGGGCCACTATATGTGATTTTATATGTTATACACTGCAAAACTTCAGGGGGTTTCATTCCTATAAAATAAGATGCAAACACAGTAGCCTTGTTATTCTTCCCACCTTATAGCCCTGCCCAAGTGTGGCATTCAGTCTCTAAGATAGCTTCCAACGATCCCTGCCTCCTGACATTCACAGCCTCGTATAGTTCCCTCCCACGTTATACCAGGATTGGTATAATACTGAGAAGTGATCATATGTTATTTCTAAGATTAGTTTATAAAAGACATTAGAGCTTCTATCTTGCTCTCTCTCTCACCACTCACAGTGGGGAAAACCAGCTGCCATATTGTAAGCAGCCCTGTAAAGAAGCCCATGCGGCTAGGAACTGAGATCTCCCACTAGCATCCGCATGAGTGAGCTTGGAAGCTGACCCTTCATCTCCAGCCAAGTCTAAAGGTGATCCAGCCCTGGTCAACATCTTGACAGCAACCTCCTGAAAGACCCTGAGCCAAATTAGCCAGTTAAGCTACTCTTGAATTGCTGACCCACATAAACTATGAAATAATAAATGTTTGTTGTTTTAAGCCACTAAGTTTTGAGAGTAATTTGTTATGCAACAACAGAAAATTAATACACCATGCTTTCTGCTTTCTAATGATTAATTTCCCTCCCAAGTCCTCTACACAACAAAGATGCTATTGCTCTGGTAGTTCCTGCAGGGAGAGAAGCTTCACTCCCTCCTGAAATTGGCTATTACATCTGACTTCCCAGGAACACAAACAGAGAGGCTTAAGGAGGTGCTTAGATAAGGTAAAGGATCTCAACAGAGAGCAGAGGTCAAGAATTGAAAAAAAGAAAAGTGATTCAGATGGACCATCTTTTAGACACCACAGAGGAAGAATCTGCTCTGAAAGAGACTATCAGAACAGAAAGAAAAGAAAAATGACCTAAGAGAGCCAGAGATTTGTTGAGCGATGAGACTGGATGAAGTGTTGTTTTGTTTTGGTCATAATTATGTTGTTATTAGTACGATAAATATCTTTAACTTAGGGAAACTAAGGACAGAAATTTCTAAGGAAACAAGAAAAGACAGAGATGGAAAAGCCTTTCCCTGATTTGTGCCTTTCATACTTTGGAGCTGGGCTGTCTGGATTCATTCTGACTCTACCTCTTCCTTGCTGTGTCATCACTGGCAAGCTACTTAACCTCCACTGCGTCAGATCCCTCTTATATAAATGGGGCTTATTTTAATAGCTAATGCTTATATAGGGTTAGTGGGAAGATTAAGTGGGTTAATATATATAAGCAACTTGAACAGAGCTTGAAAAAAAACAAGTGCTATAGAAGTGTGAGCTACCAGTCTGCCTAGTGCTTTGATAAGTGGGACGTCAGTCAAGTCACCCTCAAATCCAGCGGTTATTATCTTACTTGAGTTTGCCACTTTCTCTTGCAAATAGTCTCCAGGGTCAGTCACAGCATGTTTAAAAGCTTATTTTCCCTACTTTTCTGTGAGCTCGTCAAGACCAGAGACCAGGCCTTATTTATCTCTACATCTACACTTTATAAAGAGTAACCGGAAGGAACCAAACCCGTTGCCATCGAGTCAATTCCAACTCATAGCAACCGTATAAGACAGAGTAGAACTGTCCCATAGAGTTTCCAGGGAGTGCCTGGCAGATTCGAACTGCCGACCTTTCGGTTTGCAGCTGTAGCTCTTAACCACTACACCACCAGGGTTTCCTTATAGAGAGTAGGCACCCCATAAAGATTGGATGAATGAGTGAACGAGTGAATATACCTGCTTTTTCAAATGCCATTTCCTCAAATTATGAAACTCTGGGGGCTGGGTACCTTTGCTCCATGTTGTTCATATCAACAACCATTTGAAAGAACACATAAGCTTTTCACTATATCTTACAAATTCACAAAATATATTAATTAATATTTTCCACCACTTCATGGATGCTCTAGCCTTCTCTGCAGATTCCATGAAGAAAAATTGTGAACTTCCCTTACATATGGCTAAAAGAGAAATAAACCTGTTAGCTGCCTTTACCTTATCACTCATTTCCTCCACTGTTCATCTTAGTACTCCTTTGTGTACTTAGACGGGCACAGTGTTTGTGAATGGAGAATAAAGGGTATTCTCTCTGCCTCTCTATTTTGTTATATCTATATATTGGCCAGGGCTTACTCTGATGACCCTTTAGGTAAGCAATTTGTTTGGCCTCTATTAATATGCAAAGCAGGGTCAAATGAAAAGGTAGCACCATAAGAGCATCCAAGTGCCAAGGACACCAGCTCGTTACTTATCTTACTAGCTTGGCCCTATTTAGGTTGTGTCCTGAAAGACTGGCATCCCTCCTGTTTGGGTTGAGTCCTTCAGGAAGGAGACCCCAAGATTAAGTTAGAAGTGGAAGAGATTTATGGGGTTATAGGTGGTGCAAACGGTTAACATGCTTGGCTGCTAACCAAAGGGTGGAGGTTGGAGTCTACCCAGAGGTGCCTCGGAAGAAAGGTCTGGCAACCTACTTCTGAAAAACCAGCTATCGAAACCCCTAAGGAGCACAGTTCTACTCTGACACACATGGGGTTGCTACAAGTGGCCATTGACATAGTGGCCTGTAAATGATAAAGGGAAAAGAGAGCAAATTAGGTATGAAAATCCTTCAGACATCAATGCAGTCTGGACACTTGTGAAAGGAGAGAAAAGAGGAAGGGGAAATGGGTAGGAAGAGTCTGAGACTGCAGTGCAGATCAGAGGAAGTCTCGTCTAGCCTAACGGAAAGCTAGATGCAGTGCAAAGGTTGTTCAAACAGGTGTCCCATATTGGACAGAAATGGTCAGGTCCTATTGCTCCCATCAAGCTCAGTTATTTCCTAGGACTGTCTGGGAATAGTATAGCCTTGGCTAAAAGCTAAGGTGGGTCCTGCAGGCACTTAGAGCTGGAAGCTGTCAGTTAACTGGGCCCCTTGCAGCTGATAGGCAAGTCACTCTTGATGAGC
>NW_004443985.1:16440869-16447654 GCF_000243295.1 Trichechus manatus latirostris
GCCCTTAGAGAGAAGCAAGACAATTAAATGAGGGAACAAGGAGCATCTTGGAAAGAACTGACCCTAAGTAAAAAGAGATGGGAGGCATACAAGATTTGTTTAAGGACAATGAGAACATCATTCTGGATAAAGGCAATTTTAAGCACAACATAAAATGGATTCCTCCCACATTATTCCAACTCAGACCCTATAGAATTTTACTTAAGCCCAAGGGGGAAAAGGTCTATGACTAAAAACTAGTAACTACTTGCCTACAAAATCTGTTCAACATCTTAAGGTCCTGACTTGACAACAATTGCACAATGTAACACAAAAAAGGGACGATGTCAGGCATTGCCACATTGAGAGAGCTGACAGATACAGTGCAAAGTGGCACCAGTACCATGGCACTAAGGCTGGCTTGACACAGTGGTGCAGCTTTTGCACAGGGAGACATCGGCACAGAACTATTTGGGTCCCATCAATGAGGGATGACATAGGCCCTTTAGCCAAATGGAGTTGGCATAGCTAAAAGTAAATCATCTCTAAGGACTTCATAAGATTTGGAGACTTCAGGAAATGCCATAACTTATGGAAGCCAGGAATAAAAAGAAGGACAATGGGCTATATCATGAGCGTATGTGGGAGCACAATTAGTGCCTTGCAGAAGTGATGGTAAGGAAGACCCTGAAGATCATTTTACTTGGATCCACAATCAACACCCACAGAAGCAGCAGCCAACAACACCCAGAAGAACTAGATGGTGCCCAGCTACCACCACCGACTGCTCTGACGGAGTCCTGGACAGATAGGGAGAAAAACGTAGAACAAAATTCAAATTCACCAAAAAAGACTAGACTAACTGATCTGACAGAGACTAGAGGAACCCCCAAGACTTTGGCCCCTGGACGCCCTGCTAACTCTGAATTGAAGCCACTTCCAAAGTCCACCTTTCAAGCAAAGATTAGACAGGCCTATAAAACAAACAATAACAGACGTGAGGAAAGTGCTTCTTAGTTCAATCAAATATGCAAGACCAAATGGACAACTCCTGCCCAAAAGCAAGACAAGAAGGCAGGAAAGGACAGGGAAACATGAATGTACATGGAGAAACAAGGGTGGGAAGGGGGAAAGTGCTGTCACATTGCAGAGATTGCAACTGATATCATAAAACAATATATGTATAAATTTTTGAATGAGAAATTAACTTGAGCTGTAAATTTTTGCCTAAAGCACAATAAAGTTTAAAAAAAGATAAGAGAAAGAAAGAAATCAAATGATGAATTTCATTGGACAAATCTGCTGCAAAAGACTTCTTTAAAGTGTTAAAAAGCAAAGATGTCAGTTTGAGGAATAAGGTGGGCCTGACCCAAGTCATGGTATTTTCAATCACCTCATACACATGGGAAAGCTGAACAATGAATAAAGACCAAAGAAGAATTGATGCCTTTGAATTATGATGTTGGCAAAGAATACTGAATATACCATGGATTGCCAGAAGAACAAACAAATCTGTCTTGGAAGAAGTACAGCCAGAATGCTCCTTAGAAACGAGGATGGCAAGACTTCATCTCGTATACTTTGGACATTTTATCAGGAGGAGCCAGTCCCTGGAGAAGAACATCATACTTGGTAAAACAGAGGGTCAGTGAAAAAGAGGACAACCCTCAACGAGATGGATTGACACGGTGGCTGCAACAATGGGCTCAAGCATAGTAACAATTGCGAGGATGGCGCAGGACTGAGCAGTGTTTTGTTACGTTGTACGTAGGGTCATTATGAGTCAGAACTGACTCGACAGCACCTGTGATGAAGGAGGTCAAAGTTATGGCAATAGTGAAAAAAAAAAAAAAAGACCTTGGAGGATGTCTGGTCTAGACACCTTCTGATTTGGAATTGTTTGGAAAAAAAAAATGTTGAATGTCTCCAGCGACGGGGACTTCTTGCCTTCCCAGACAGCTGATTCCATCTTTGGACACTTTATACTTTCTTGACCCCAAAGTGGCTTCCCAATCCTTCTCTCGTTGTGCTTTTGGGACCACAGAACAAGACCAACAGCTCCTCTGTGGGAAAGTTCTTTCATTATTTAAAAATGGCTAACATGTCCCATGAAATACCTCCCTTTTCTGATTTTTGTCCCTAATATGAAACAGGTTTGTGTTCCCTCACCATTCAAATAACTCTCTTCCAAACACATTCTAATTTGTCTATGTTCCTCTTAAAATATGGTGTCAGGAACTGAACACAATATTCCGGAAGTCAGTTCAGCTGAGAGCAGAAGGAGATGTTTGTCACCTGCTATCTCCACCCCAGGAATCTCTGATTCCAAGCTGCTAAACATAATTTAAATTCCCATGCTGCACCGGGATATTACTTCACAACTACACATTAGGTTAGGGTCAAAAGAATAAAAAAGAAAAAAAGAGACCCACGTGCCCAGGAAACAATCTTGGCGTATCAATGCAGTACATTCCAAACCTTCATCTATCAAATTAACCTGCACCCACCACTCCTCAGACCCACGGAAAATAAGGTTGTCAGCTTTAAAGAAGAGTCAAAGAAAATATGGACTTATCCAGGAGAAAGACCTGGCGATCTACTTCCTTAAAGATTACAGCCTACAAAACCCTGTGGGGCAGTTCTACTCTGTCACATGGGGTCTCTATGAACCGAAATTGAGCCCATGGCACCTAAACAACAACAATCCCCTATAAACAAATACCAGTGGGTTTTTAATTTGTCTGTGAAATTATATCATGTTTCGCCTTTGGTAGAAAAACTATAAGTTGATTTCTTTTGGAAATTGTCTACCTGGGCTTCATCCACAGAATACTATAGCAGACTATTAGTACTTTCTTTTCAATAAGAATTTACTTTTTTCTAGCAAGAAAATGGTGTTATATAAAATATTTACATTTATATCTATAACATTTTCTGGCAGAGCCATGAATCATTGTTAATTCAAGAATGGTTGACTACACATTATAACTTCATTACATTTACACTATTAATGGTTTGGTTACAAAACTTTTTTCCCTCCCCATCACAATCTCAACATTCCTAACATTTCCCATATTTTTATGTTTTTATTTCAAATAGCCAAATTATACCTAAATATGTCTTCATTTGTGTCACCATTTAAAACACCAGGCTGTTTTATACATCTTTACTTTTAGATATTCTTCCAGGAATATATGGCTGCATAACAAACCACTCCAAAAGCTCGTGGTTTAAAGCAACAATCATTTATTTTGCTCAGGAATCTGAAATTTGGTCAGGGCTGAGTGGGAATGGCTTATTCTGCTCCACACAGTGTCACCTGGAACCATTTCACTGAAGACTGGAGGAGCTGCTTTCAAGATGGCTCATTCACATGGCTGGCCAGTTAATGTTGGTTGTCTGCTAGGAGGTCAGATGAAGGCATGGTGAGGACCTCAGTTCCTCCCCACCAGGGCCTTTCCATAGGCTGCTTGGGCTTCCTCACAGCATGGTGGCTGGGTTCCAAAAGCAAATATCCCAGTAAAACCAAACAGAAGCCTTTTAAAATCTTCCGTAAGGAGTCACGTGTTTTTTATAGATTAATTGGTAGTCTTTAACTCATGAGTTAAAAAGCAGCTTGTTGCGATCGTCCTTGGCAAAGTTATGCTGAGAGTAGATGGAAGAGGGGAGAGCATGTGTCTGTCCATGCCTCTCTGTCACTTACCCACATTGTAATGTGGAAGCAACCATAAGTCCACCTACATTCAAGGAGAAGGGAGTTAGATTTCACCTCTTGATAGGGGAGTAGAAAGTTTCTAGAAGATTTTATGGGACTAGATATTGTAGATATCTTTGGAAAATACCATCTGCCACAGACATGCTATTCCTTTTGCACTGAATACACTTTCCCTCTTTATTTCCTATAAAACCCAATTCACTCCTCAATGCTCTGCTCAGACATTACTTTTCTGTGAAACATTTTTTCCAACAAAGACTTAATCACCACTTCTGTGTCGCTTATGTGCCTCACGTATACTTCTATTATTTCCTTTTATACAATGTCTTAAACTTAGTTATTATGTCTAACTTGCCCATTAGACTTTAAGCTCCTCAAAAGCCTGTACTGTAAACACTTGCCTATTGCTCACCATCAGCCATCACTAAGCTGCTCTGTCCTAGGTAGTGAAGGCCTGATAGCTCTAAAGCAACCTCTCAGTCTTATAGATGCCACTCTCTTTCCACTGCTGAGTTCTTCCTGTAGAGCCAGATTAGTGGGGCTTCTGACCTGGGCGCTATGTTTTAGAGCCTTGCTAGTCAAAGTGTGGTCCACAGACCAACAGCATGGACATCACCTGGAAGCTTGTTAGAAATGCAGAATATCAGGCTTCACTTTAAACTTACTGAATTGGAATCTACATTTTAACAAGATTTCCAGTGATTTGTTTGTATATTAACGTTTGAGAAGCATGACTTTAGAGGGCACCTCTTTGGCTCCCTTTTGAGTGAGGAGCCTATGAGGTCAAGATGACATGCCCGTCTGGGGCCCACGCCCTCTGCTTCTAGACCATGCCCCAGGTAGATGAGTGTCTCAGTCATTTAGTGCTGCTATAACAGAAATACCACAAATGGATAGCTTCAACAAAGAGAAATTTATTCTCTCACAGTCTAGTAGGTTACATGTCCAAATGCAGGGTGTCAGCTCCAAGGGAAGACTTTCTCTCTCTGTTGGCTCTGGAGGAAGGTCCTTGTGATGCATCAGTCTTCTCTTGGTCTGGGAGCGTCTCCTCACAGGAACCTCAGGTCCATAGGACACGCTCTGCTCCCGTCACTGCTTTCTTAGAGGTGTGAGTTTCCTCTGTGTCTCTGCTCGCTTCTCTCTTTTATATCTCAAAAGAGATTGGTTTAAGACACTATCTAATCTTGTAGACCTCATCAGTATAACTGCCACTAATCCATCTCATTATATCATAATGATAGAGTTTACAATACGTAAGGAAATCACATCAGATTACAAAATGATACACAATCGTACCATACAGGGAATAATGACCTAGCCAAGTTGACACACACTTTTTGGGGGGTACATAATTCAGTCTATGACTGTGGAATTCCCTGTTCAAACGGCCCTGATAGAGCCTATTTCTAGCAAAGGATGGGGCCTCTTCCTGCTGGTGTGCATAGTCCTAGGCTCAAGGAGGTAGCCAAAGGGGAGCTATTTTTGACAGGGCTGGTGAGGACAGTTGGAGACTCCACTTACAGCCTAGTCCTTCACCACCCCACAATAATTAGGAGCAGGTCTAACACAAATATACTCATTTTTTCCAGACTTTTTGCTCAGATTTTGATAGGGAGGAATCCTGGTGGCACAGTGGTTAAGAGCTCAGCTGCTGACCAAAAGGTCTGCAGTTTGAATTCACCAGCCGTTCCTTGGAAACGCTATGGGGCAGTTCTTCTCTGTCTTGTAGGGTCACTATGAGTTGGAATTGACTCAACGGTAGTAGGTTTGGTTTTTTTTGGTTTGCAATGAATTTATGAATCAATATGAGAATGGCCATTTTGACAATATTGAGTCTTCTAATCTGTGAACAAGAAATGTCTTTCCATTTATTTAGATCTTCTTTAATTTCTTTCAGTGATGTTTTACAGTTTTCAGTGCACAAGTCTTACACGTCTTTTGTTAAATTAATTCCTAAATATTTTATTCTTTTTGCTGTTACTGTGAAGGGAATTGTTTTCTTACTTTCAATTTCTGATTTTTCATTGCTTATATATAGAAACAACTAATTTTTGTATATTGAGACCTTACTAAAGCCCTTTATTAGTTCTTGTAAAATGTTTGTGAATTCCTTCAGATTTTTCACATGGAATTATGTCAGCTTTACTTTTTATTTTCCAATCTAGATGCCCTTAATTTAAAAAAAAATAATAATTTTTTCCTTTTCAGTTGCACTAACTAGACACTTTAGTACAAGGTTGTATAAAAATGGTAGTAGTCCTATCCTTGCCTTGTACCCAATCTTACAGGAAAAGAATTCAGTCTTTCAGCCTTAAGTACAATGTTAACTGCAGGGTTTGTTTTTTTATCGATGCCCATTATCAGGTTGAGGAAGTTATCTTCTATTACTAGTTTGTTGAGAGTTCTGATTATGAGTGGGTGTTGGATTTTTTCAAATGCTTTTTCTTCAACTATTGAGATGATAGTGTGTTTTTTAAAAAATTTTTATTCTATTGATCTAATGCATGTTAATTTTTTTAAATGTATGCTTTCAGGAATTTTTAGGGCTTCCTGAAGTTCAAACCCAAAAGTTGTTAAAAGTTTCACTTCCTCTGTTTGTCCTGGAGGAAACTCATTTTCTGCCCTGAAATAAAATGATCTGATTATCAAATGTTACTCCTAGCCTCCTTCTGAGATGAGTCTAGTTCCTCTTCCCTCTCTTGAGCTTTATGTTATCTCAGGGCTTTGCTGAAATATTCTAAGAAGAATTAGACTTTTAAGGAACAAATCAGTACAAATTGATATAAAATTTAAACCCAATCATTTAAAGCCTATCCTTACCCACCTCTCTGTCTGCCATTGCTTTTCCAAACTGCGTGGGAGCAAGAGGAGAATAAGGCTCCAGTAGTAACTGATCTAGAAAAAAGTTCTAGAAGTTGAAGACTGAAGGAGCCAGATGATGTTGTATAGATAAGAATTCTGGAAAGAAGATTCTGAACACTTTAATAAACAAAACTCAGAAAGATTCTTCAACCTAATTATGGCAAAAAAAAAATCCCTGAATGGTCATTATATATGTCATCCCATTGCCTTCTTGCCTGCATGGTTTCTG
>NW_004443985.1:16449769-16451107 GCF_000243295.1 Trichechus manatus latirostris
CTCCGTTCTCTGTCAGTTTCTCACTCCATTGGTGCTTGGCTGAATTCTTTACCTCTTTGTTTGATGTTTTAGGGTTTCAGCATTGCTGTTTTCTGTTTGGCTTAGTTTTTCGGATCTTTGCTGTGGAGCGACAGCGTGGTGTTTCTGCCTAGAGCGCCATGTTGCCAGAAGCCAGCCCTGAATGCTCATTATGTATCAGGACTGTTCAAAGTGCTTTCCTTGACCTCATTTAAATATCACAATAACCCTAAGAGGTAAATATCATCATTCCCCCGTAGTATAGCAGAGGAAACTGAGGTGCAGATTAACTGGGCACTTTGCCCAAGATCATGCATCTTGCGATGGTGGAGTCAGTATATGAATTCAGACTTACTGACTCCAGAGCCTGTGTACGTATTCACTATGATATATCGAAATAAAGCAGGGACAATATTAATACTAGGTTCCAGTACTTTGTGGCTTATATGGGGTAAAATTCCATTCCCCATACACAAAAAAAGACTACACAATTTACCACTGTGTCTATTTGATATCTACCATTAAGATCAATCCTTCGAGTTTAGAACCAAAAGTTTAGTATCAAAAGTTCTATATACATACATACACGTGTTTATACACACATATGTATATACAGATATGTAATACCTATGTAGTAAGAAGACAAACAACCCATTTTACAATGGGCAAGATTAGAACAGGGACTTCAGAAAAGAATCTCTACAAATAGGAATTAAGCACATAAAAATATGCTTATCATCATTAATCGTCTGAGAAATGCAAATTAAAATCACAATGAGATCCTACTACACACCTCTTAGAATAGCTCAGGTTGAAAAGGTTGACAATACCAAGTACTCATGAGGATGTGGAACGACTGGCACTCTCATATATTGTTGGTGGGAATATAAAATGATACAATAACTATGGAGGACTGTTTGGCAGTTAAAAAAACCCTGCAGTTGACATCATACATAATGTTGAAGGACTGAATTCTCTTCCTCTAGGAATTCAAGGCAAGGATGTAATTATGACCACTTTTATTAAACCTTGTACTGGAGTTTCTATCTAGTTCAATTGAAAAGGAAAAATTGTAAACATAAACTTACCATATGACTCAGTAATTCCACGTTCACCTAAGAGAGATGAAACTATATGTCCACAAAAAGAATTGGTACAATGCGGATAGCAGCTTTGTTTATAATAGTCCCTAACTGGAAACAACCTAAATGTACATCTACAGGAAAATGGATGAACAAAACTGCGGTATATCTATCCCTGCAACAATATGGATGAACCTCAAAAGCATTATGTTCAGTGAAAAAAAGCTAGACACAAAAG
>NW_004443985.1:16451419-16464485 GCF_000243295.1 Trichechus manatus latirostris
CCAGAAGAGAACATTTTCTAGGTGATCAGTTTGTTGTTAGTTTTGTTCACTCAGAAGGCAGAACAGAAAAGTTCTTACGGGAAAAGGGAAAAATAAAAGGTGTGGTTCCTGAGGTGCATTGTTCCAGAAGGAAGCTGGGTGACCCGCCATTTTGGGGATATCCTTTGGGTAAATGGATGGCTGAAGGGAGGGAAGCAAATGCTGAGGAAGAGGTGAGACTCAAGGTTGTGGAATTGGAGGGAGGCTAAAACACACTTCCTGTTGCACAATTGCCCGACACTCAGGCAGAGAACTATCCGTTCTATTGTTACGTTTCTACTCGAATTATTTTGTCTTTAGTTTTCCAATTTGTTTCACTTCACTCTCCTAAAGGGAGTGAGAAAGAGATTGTCAGCAGAAAATAGAAAGGTGGAGTGGGGTAGCACTAGGAGCTGGAAACATTCAGACAATGACTGCTTAATTATGTTGTAAATAACTCACTGCTGAGAAGGAGAAGAATGGGAAAGCTATTAAAGAAGGAGAGACAAGGGGGCTGGGATGTCCCAGAGGCCAGTGAAGCTGGTGGGTCACCACCACTTAACCTTATTGTTTGTTTTTAAGGACGTCAAATAGGTCTTGGCAGGGCTGTACTTTATTTAATTTAGCATGTAAATCTCATGTAACAACCTGTGGCAATGGCTTCCAAATTTACATGGACAAAAGCCTTCTGTTGAAATGCAGATTCCTGGGCCCTGTCGATGGACTTTCTCTATGGACTGCACTTTGAGAAACACTGACCTAGAAGCTTATGGTTGAGAATGAGAAAGCGTAATTGTGGTGATCATGTTCACTTCAGAGAAATGGAAGACAAAGGTGACCCCAGCAATCTTAAAGAAAAGCACCAGTATTTATTTCAGTACGATGTGTGTGTGTGTGTGTGTGTGTGTGTGTGTGTGTGTGTGTGTGAATAAGAGAGCTAAATAAGTTGTTAGATAGGTGTGGGGCCCTCTGATGTAGGGAACATATGTCTTGCTACTTATCACAGTGACCAAGACCTGGTTTTAAGTATTCTGCTCTTTACTAGCATATGCCTTGAACGCTTTTTCTAAAGCCCTTCAAATCGGTAGCAAATGTGAAACATTTGCTGGCCTGTCCACCTAATCCATCATAGTACAATACAAAAAGATACGAAGAGACTGGGGTGGATAAAGGAAATCAATACCCGTTTCCTGTTCTTTACCTTGAGATCCTTTGCTCGGTTTCAGTATGTCTTCAACAGAATAAGAAACATAGCTCTAATTCCCAATCAAAATCAGATAAAACACAGACGATAAGACAATGTGTCTCTCCTTTCTGCAGATAAGAAATTTGAGTTATAACAGGCCTGGATTATCTGAGCCATCTGCAGTTTTATAGTTATTAGAATTTTTATGTGTTTTAATAGTAATTTATAAACTTAATCATAACATATTTAGAAACAAAGCAAATATTCCAACAATACAATATTAAGAAAGTCAAGCACAAAATCTAATTCTCCACAAATTACAGATAATCTTACAGATCTTCCAATTTAGATTGTAATCTTTCTTTAAAAATCCCTGACTGCTACTAAACTGTATGTACCTGACCAAATCTAAGTATATTTATGCATTTCTACACTTTATCTATTGGACAACATAAACAAAGAGCTGGTTTATTAGTTATTTCTAGCCTGAATCACAAAACGGTCTTCGCAAAATGTTTTATAAATTGTCTCTAAATGGTCTATGACTCTTTATAAATCATGCTTTTAAAAAATGCATATAGATCTTTTATCTAGATACTTAGAAAATAGCATGCTTATTATGTAGACACTAAATTTTTCAAGTAAATCATGATAAAGATTAAGTAAAATAATCAATTATTAGACTATTTCATTTTCCGTATGACACTGAAGTTGCTGCTTGCTATCATCCCTGAGTCATTTCTTCTAAACGGTCATACAGTGAAAGAGAATATATGTTTTCCTTAGCCTTTGTATAGAAATGTGTTCAGTATTATACTTGTAGGCAGGATAAGGTTATAGGAGACCCTAAGGAGCCCTGGTGATGCAAAAGTTAAGTGCTCTGCTGCTAACTGAAAGATTGTTAGTTTGAACCCATCCAGCAGCTTCGGCTTCATGGGAGAAAGACCTGGCAATCTGTTTCTGTAAAGTGTACAGCCAAGAAAACCCTATGGGGCAGTTCACTGTATTACATGGGTTGATATGAATTGAAAATTGACTTGACTGCGCCTTACAACAACAAGATGGAGAAACAAAGCCTATTTACAGTAGGTCTAATAAGGCCTCTTCCCATAGGCACATGGGCACTCACTTAAACGTGGTTAGTGTCAGCTTGCTTTAATTTCATCACATAAAGCAAGGGTTTTACCCCCAAGTTGTCCCCTATAAAAGAAGGAGTTGCCTAATATTTAAGTCCTTACACTGTTTTTCCTATTATGAGGCTCTCTCTTGATGTTTAAATTTTGAACAAAAAAGTACAGTTTGGGAATAAGGTATTACGCTGAAACGACCCTCTTTAACATGAGTCTTGGATGCCGAGAGCAGTCTCCTGATGAAACAAGTTAAAATTTTTGAAAGAAGGCGAAGAAATTTAACACAAATACAGTAATTACCACTGCAGGCATAAATCTCACAAATACAAGTGTTAGATATCAACTTAAAAAGCCCTTTAAAATCTTTTTAAAAAGAGATTCAGAAAGTGATTGCATTGAGCAGATCACTAGTACACGCTTACGAGACAAACGAAAAAGAAACCTTCCTAGAATTACGCAAGTAGGCATTTGTGATTTAGGATAAATTATCTAATAATATCATACCTGGATTTTAAAAGTGCTATATTTCAAAAACCTACTTGGAAGTGATGATGATATAGTCTGAAAAACTGTTAGATGATTCCAAGGTTAGTTCTAGTCATGACATTGATGTTGTGTTTTGTTAATCTGGATTAGTACTGCCCTGACCTAAAAATTATTGCTCATCCTTGGGAGAAGTATAAATGCAGGTGTTGTTTTGTAAGCATTTGCTTAGAGGAGAAAGTGTTATCAGGATACTGATGCCCTGAATTCGGACTTCTAGCCTCCAGAACTGTGAGAAAATAAATTTCTGTTCTTTAAAACCACCCACATTTGTGGTGTTTTGTTGTCACTCCATGAAACTGAAACACGTGGGGAGTTGAAAGTGCCTGGGAATTTAAGTTCTCCCAGTGGTAGTCGCTAATCAGCAACTGATGAGTACCAAAACCAAACCAAACCCACTGACTTCGAGTCGATTCCAACTCATACCGACTGTATAGGACAGAGTAGAAATGCCCCATAACATTTCCAAGGCTGTAATCTTTATGGAAGCAGACCAGCACATTTCTCTCCTGCTGAGCGTCTGGTGGGTTTGAACCACTGACCTTTCGGTTAGCAGCTGAGCACTTTAACCACTGTGCCCCCAGAGCTCCTCACCAATGGGTTCAGGATTATAAATATGCCAGCTCCTTCACCATTGATAGGGACAACTCTGAGGCGGTTCCCAAATCTCTTGCACGGAACTGAGCCAAATTTACCAGCTCTGGGATTTTGCTTGATATCCTTGCTTGGCCTCCTTCCCTTCCCAGTCTCACTTTCTACCTCCCTACCTTTTTTCTGGAAACACGTCCTAATACCTCACTTTCACATGAATCTTCATCTCAGGATCTACTTCTAGGGACTCCCTCTTAAGACAGGGGTTCACTGTGGACCCTCATGATTATTCCTTGTCTACGTCTTGGAAGTCATACCACACAGCCTTGTGGGTAGGAAGTAGGATTCCCTCCTGAAGGAAATGGTTACTACCCTTGGAGCAGGAAATACAATAGGCTTTCTCCTGTTTGTAGTGGATACTGCCCAGATCTCTCCTTCAGGACCAGGACGGAGACACTCATTCTCCCAGCCACTGGAGCTCTGGCAGCTGACATCCTTCTCTGTGAATTAACTTTAGTTAAAGACAGCCCACGTCCATGACTAGTCAATGTGGGAGTACAAAGGCCAGACCCCCTGTCTGCATTTGGGACAACTTTGAAGCTCTGGTCCAGCTCCAAAACTCTCGGTGGTATTGGCTGAGGCCTCTGCAATTCATTGCAGCTCAACTTCTCCCTTTGCCCAACCCTGCTACTGTTACTTCCCCACAGGTGTTGTTCTCAAGGGCATTCTTTCATAAACCTCAGCTGGTAAATCTCTATCTCAGAGTCTGTTTCCTGGGGAAACTGACCTAAGGTATTCGTACACCTAGGTAGAGAGTGAGGGAGACCTGAACCCTGAATTTAGAAATGTCTGGAAACAAAGGCTCAGACAGCTGAAGTGTCTTGCCTGAGGTCACATAGCTTGTAAAGACTGACAGAGTCTGACTCAAACCACTTGGATTATATTCTGGAGCCCTTTTCTTTTGCACATAAAACACCCAAAATATATGGCTAAATTTTATTTTTGAAGATCAGTAGTGATTTATTTCTATTATCTTTATCTTAATGTATTTCAAAATACTTTATTTGTTTTATTTTCCCCGAATGAAAACAAGCACTAACTAAACACTCTTCAAAATGATGGGTCATTTTAGACTCCTATCTACCAAGTTCACTTCTCTTTATTTGCGCTCTCACCAAGATCAAAATAGGAGTATTCTGGCAGTTAATACTCAGAACAATACCCAGAGAAATACCATGTGCTCTCAGGGTAAGCTTCTGTAAGTTGGAAGAAAGTTCCCATCATGTACTAATGATAGCATTTCCCTTAGGAGCAGATGCCCAAGAGAATAGCTGCTTAATGGGAGAACTTTCATTAACTGCCCAGACAAGTTCCTGTCGACTACAATTAATGACAAAAGATGTACACGTGTATGAACATTGGGCGGAGAAACACACACACACAAAACCTCTTTTCCTTTCACTATTTTATGTCAGGCTCTGTCAACCTATCAGCAAATAGGATTAAATAAAAATGTTCATTACGTTGTCTATTATGCCTAGCTGTGCTATGGCTGCAGAAAATGAATATGATTATATCCAGCATTTTCCTAGATACGGCATAGTATTAATAAAAAGAAAGACATAATCTCCTCTGCTGTGAAGCCTTAGAAGAGAATAAATTCTGAAGAAATTATTCTTGATAACATTTAAAATTAGGTGCACAATATTTTATAGATATATATTAAATGCATTTCATTAGAAGTGTAGAGATGGGACAGGAAGTAGTAAAAGGGAAAAACGAAATGTGAGAATACAGAGTGGCTGGCAAGAATGAGAACGTGAGATTGATAAGGGAGCTAAGACTGCTGGTGATTGGTTTACCCCAATCTAAGCAGTTTGACCTACTGTGGCAATTTTTATCTCCTGAGTTTATGGACCAGAAGATAATAATAATATTCTACCACTGTCAAATAGAACTTTCCTATGTGTTATGGATTGAATTGTGTCTCCCAGAAATGTGTGTCAACTTATCTAGGCCATGATTCCCAGTATTGTGTGGTTGTCCTCCATTTTGTGATCTAATGTAATTATCCATTGTGCTGTAAATCCTAACCTCTGTGATGTGAATGAGGTAGGATTAGAGGCAGTTATGTTAATGAGGCAGAACACAATCTACATGATTAGATTGCATCTTGAGTCAATCAATCTCTTATGAGACATAAAAGAGAGAAGCAAGCAAGAAGAGCCAGGAGCAGAGCGTGTCATTTGGATTCAGGGTCTCTATGCTGAGAAGCTCCTAGACCAAGGGAGGATTGATAACAAGGATCTTCCCCCAGAGCCAACAGAGACAGAAAGCCTTCCCCTGGAGCTGGTGCCCTGAATTCAGACTTCTAGCCTCCTAAACTGTGAGAGAATAAATTTCTGTTTGTTAAAGCCATCCACTTGTGATATTTCTGTTATAACAAGACTAGATAACTAAGACACTATGTTTGTCATGTCCAACATGGTAGCCACTAGCCACATGTAGTGACTGAGCACTTGAAATCTAACTAGTGCTGCTGAGGAATTTGAATAACCACATGTGATGAGTGGCTGCTGCATTGGACAGGGCAGTCTAAAATTATATAACAAGGTGAAAATTCTATTTCTTAACATCTGTCATCAGAGTTTCTTTCAGGCAAGAAAATGTCTTTCTTTTGGGTGACTTATGCTAAGCCCATTTGGGATAGGTATTACACTTTACATGCATTTATTTATTTAATTCTCAGATTAACTCAGTGAGATAGTTATTACTGTTATCTCCATTTCAGCGGCAACGAGTTTAAGGCATAAAAAACTAAATAATTTGCCATGAGTCACATAATTAACAGAGATCCAAAAACATGGCTTTCAGCAGGTGCTAAGGCATCATGGTAAAACGGTAAACTGCTTGGCATGAATTAGGAAAGTTCTGAAAACATGATAAGAGTAAGAAAGATGGAGACAGTCTAGGAGTCTATGGGGTAAAAAGCTCATGAAGCTACAGAAAAAGGGCTCAAGCTTTGCTAAAAATATCATCGCCATTACCCACATATGGCAAGCCAAGACCATTATCGTCAAGCCTGTTCCAGCTCATACCTATATGTGGCTATTTAAATTTAAATACATTAAAATTAAATAAATTTAATTCCTCAGTCACAATGACCACATTTCACGTGCTCAGTAGCCACATGTGGCTAATGGCGGCTGTTATTAGACAATGCAGTAGAACATTTCCATCATTATAGGAATTTCTACTGGACAGCCCTGAGCCAAAGGATAGTGCCCGGGGAGGTGGTTTTCACTGATGGAAGGTAAGCCTCTCTTTCATCTTTCCCCCAAATTGTCGGCAAAGCCTATTAAATTTGTGATTGCTCTGTGGAAGTGAGAGAAAGGGCTGCATTTCTCACCTAAATTAGTATGACATGGTGCATGGGATGTACTTCAAAAGCAAGAGATTTGAGTCTGGGTGGCCCCGAGAAGTTGAAAAACCATTGTTGGTGTGAGAGGGGTGGCTTTGGACTTTTATATGTGGAATTGGAGAAGTGGTGGTAGTTTGAACCACTTTTTACTAAGATTTATGGATATAGTGACATCCTCCTACCACCACCCCCAACCTCTAGCTGACAGTATTCTTGTTACCACTCTTACAATGTGAAAAGGGAGATCACATTCTACTTGGTTCTTAATCCTGGAGTCCTTAAAACATTGGTTGAGGTTTTTTGGAAAGCCACAATTTGTAGTCTGTTTGTATCTACCAATCTTGTTATTGATTTTAAGTCATTACACGGGTGACATGC
The DNA here is from genome assembly GCF_000243295.1 of Trichechus manatus latirostris. Taxonomy (NCBI): domain Eukaryota; kingdom Metazoa; phylum Chordata; class Mammalia; order Sirenia; family Trichechidae; genus Trichechus; species Trichechus manatus. The sequence goes on from NW_004443985.1 coordinate 16,458,687, forward strand.
CTGGCTCTAAATAATAATAGTCGCAAGAAATCTAAGCACAAAATACTATTTTAAGCACTTTGTATGTATTAAATGTATTTAATCATCAGATTAGCTCAATGAGTTAGTTACTTTATTTATCCCCATTTTAGAGGCAATGAATCTGAGGTACAAAGAGATTAGGTAACTTGCCAGAAGTCATATAGTAACTGAAAGAGACAGGATTTGAATGAATTTGTCCTTAGACTGCAACAAATGTCTTCCTTATGTTCCAACAGGGGGATAACCACAATGACTCTTTTGTTGGCTTGGCCCCTGAATCTCATGGTACTTCATAGCAAGAAGAGCCCACTCTGCAGGTAAATTTCAAACTTTAATCCACGTGCCCATGATCTCTAGGTGTGTGGAATTGGAGGACTGAAGAACCTCAGAGGCATCCTGAACTCTGTGAGTCTGAAGGTCCCAACCTCCACCCTTTGTGTAGAAAATAAAAGTGACCCTGGCCAGTCATGCAGCTTTCTGAGAGAACAGGCTGCTAAGCTATGGAGAATGGCTGGATGTTCTCTGAGCATCTAGTTGGCACCATTTCACCAGCCATGTTAGAAAGCAGAGAGCAAGGGGTATCAATATAAGCAATATACAATTAATTGAGCATTATAGATTTGTAGAATGGTAGTGGTGGGGTGGACTTGAGCAGTCACCTGGTTGCAGACATTCTCAATAGCTGGTCTGTAGACCAGCACTTCAGATTCATTCGGGGAGTTTCTTACACATTCAGAGGCAAGATCTCACCCTTGGAGACTCTGATTCAGTAGGTCTGTAGTAGGACCTGGATACCTGTACTTTTAAGGAGATGCTCATTATAAGAAATCCATTGAATGGAACAACCAGAACACAAGGAGAATGTTGACACATTGTGGAAACTGTAACTAATGTCACTGAACAATTTGTGTGGAAATTGTCAAATGGGATCCTAATTTGCTGTGTAAACTTTCACCAAAAACACAATAATATATATATGTATATTTTTAAAAAGAAAGAAATCCATTGGTCACCTTTGGATGATCTTAGTGGTGCCAAAGGTTAATGTGCTAGGCTGCTAACCCAAAGATTGGAGGTTCCAGTTCACCCAGAGTTGCCTCGGAAGAAAGACCTTGTGATCTACTTCAAGAAAATCAGCAATGGAAAACCCTACAGAGCACAGTTCTACTCTTACACACATGGGGTCACCATGAGTCAGAATTGAGTCGACAATGTCTGTAAGGGTAAATAATTTATTATTTTAAAATCTGGCAAATAAAGGGAAAAAATCATGCATTTGTCCTACTTTCAGTTTACCAACCCTGTATCAGGAAAATGAACTATTTTGGTAAAGTTTCTTTTTGCAGAAATATTGCAGCTAACAAGTAAAGAAAGAATATTTGAACTAGAACATCACCATTGTAAAACTCCTAGTGAATCAGTGGATCTAAGCAATGATCATTAATAGGTGCAAACAACACAAAATGAATCCCTGATAGAAGTACACAAGGCTACATAGTCAGTAGTCTTACCAAAAACATCAAACTGAAATCTCACCAGGCCTCTAGATCTCACTTCCAATTCACAGAAAATACTGAGGGCAGAGGAACATGCTAAATGACACCACTGGGGTTTAGTAATCAAAATTCAGACCGCAAGAAACTCTATAGGTCAAATGACCCATTTTCTTCATCAAACACATTGCAAGGGGTAAAAAAGAGGGGACCCATAGAGTAAAAGAGAGACCTATCAATAAAGCAAAAATTAGGATTTTGATTTGATCAAGCAAATTGTTGACAAAATTGTTAATTTTGTTAGGAGTGATAATTGTATTGTGGATATGTCTTTAAAGATACCTACTGAAATATTTTTGGATGAATTGAATATGAATATTTATAGATAAAATAAAAGGACTTACTTTAAAATAATTTGAGGGGAGTATCTTGGTTATCTAGTGCTGCTGTAACAGAAATACCACAAGTGGATGGCTTTAACAAACAGAAGTTTATTCTCTCACAATCTAGTAGGCTAGAAGTCCAAATTCAGGGCACCAGCTCCAGGGGAAGCCTTTCTCTCTAGGTCTGCTCTGGTGGAAGATCCTCGTCATCAATCTTCCCGTAGTCTAGGAACCTCTCTGTGCAGGAACCTCGGGTCCAAAGGATGCACTCTGCTCTCGGTGTTGGTTTTTTGGTGATATACGGTCCCCTCGTATCTCAAAAGAAATTGGCTTAAGACACAATCTAATCTTATAGATCTCATCAATATAACTGCTGCTAATCCATCTCATTAACATCATAGTGATAGAATTTACAACACATAGAAAAACCATATCAGATGACAAAATGGTGGAAATCACACAGTACTGGAAATCATGGCCTAACCAAATTGATACACGTATTTTTGGGGAACACAATTCAATCCATGACAGGGAGTAGGTTGGATAAGGAGATAAATGAAATAAGATTGGTCCTAAGTAGATAATTGTTGAAGCTGGGTGATGGGTACATAAGAATTCATTACACTATTCTTTCAGCTTTTGTTTATGGTTGAAGTTTTCCATCATAAAAAAAGATTTAAAAAATTATCTCCAAAAATGCAAAGACTTTGGCTAAATCAAGGGTTGGCAAACTACAGCTCTTAGTGTAAATCTAGTCTGCCGTTTGTTTTTGTAAAGAAAGTTTTATTTAAACACAATAAACCATACTCATTCATTTTTATATTGTCTATGGCTGTTTTCACACTACAATGGAAGAGTTGAGTAGGTGCAACAAAGACTGTATGGCCCTCAAAGCTAGGTAGGAAATATCTAGCCCTTTACACAAAAAGTTTGCCAACCCCTGAGTTAGATGAAGTTTTAAATTGAAAAAAGATTTAAGCACAGTTTTTTGTTTGTTTTGGTTATTGTTATACGTTACATTTCTTGTGTGTGTTTCTGTCTGTTTAAGCTTCTTTAGCTTTTTGACTGTTAAAAGGAATATTAGAATATCACCATTCCACAACGCCTAATGAGCCAATGTATCTGGGCAATGGTCATCAATAATAATAGACCTAGGCATTGATCATCAATGAGTGATACATAAGAGTATTGACGCAACGTATAAGACTGTGTATGAATGAAAACTTTTAGCTCAGATAATTTCAATGGCTGGCCTAAGTTGAAAATATTAATCTCCATCCCCTCCATTATTCATATGAGGAAAGAAAATAGTTAAGTCATGGAACAGATACCAAGATATGGCCCCTACTCAGAGACCCAAATGTGTTTCATCGTGCAGTGTTCTTGGCGCTTGTTCTAAAGTAGTAACTTCCTCCAGTGTGGTTCAAAGTTTAAAAAATACCAGTATGTGGATCCTAGCAAGATACGTTTTGTATCAGTTTTCTCTGTCTCAATCTTTGTAGTTTCTACTATTTTGGTCAGGAAAACATTGTGCCTGGTAGCATTATTACCTGCTAAGTGGAGAAAGGAAGGTAGTTAATGTAATTACTGTCCCTATGGCAATGGTCCATATATCATCTATCTCAATTTTCTACTGAACCGGGTAGTACAGACTGTAGAGTAAGTTGTAATAGACCAAAGACTAGCTTTTCTGAAGGACAATTATATTGCTGATTTAGGTAGTGGTTGAAGTTGAGAAGCTGGAGGGGAATTGCTAGGAAAAAATGCTTTACAAATCGAGGACTGGAGTAGTTGAAAGGCTTGGAGTTGAAAGACTTGAGTTCAAGTACTGGCTTTGCTCTTATCACAAGCCACTTCTCTGAGCCTCAGTTTCCTCTGCTGTAGCAGGTTAACCTCATAAGATTGTTGTAAAGATTAGATACAATGACATATGTGAAATAATTTTGTAAACTCTAAAACACAAAGTAAATATAAAGGGTCACTACCTAAGCTCATTTTGAATGAGTCATCTTCTCTGCCAATGAACTAGATCCCTCTTTGACAGTTGCCAAATTCAGGAATGTTAAAAGAACTGTTTGTAATTGGATGATTTCCTCCGAACCTAGCCTGTAGCACCTCCTTCATCCCTGGCTATAAAATCAAGAATTCCTTTTTAGATCAAATAGCTTAATTTCTATTTATTCTGTTGTTCCCAGAAAGCATAAAAGGACCGGGGTTGGATGGGACATCATGGAGAGGAAGCATAGAATAAAAGGAGAAGGAAGAGTTCAGGCTGCTGCCTATCTCTTTTTAAAAAGCAATATTTCTCTGCAATTTGGCAGACAGTGGGTGAAACACACAAACAGAATAGTGATGTGTGCCATAAAACAGCACTGAGAAGTAATGTGTGCCGTAAAATAGTAGTGAGGAAGACAGAGAAGGTAGGCATGTTTCCAGACTGAGATGGGTTGAGGTCCTCCAAAGCTTGACATTCCAAAGCCAAATATGGTTTCTTGGTATTGTTCATATCCCTGGTGTCCTGTGAGCCTGTTTACTCTCTGGGTTCCACCTAGTACTTAACAAAGTGTTATGCACAGAGCAAGAGCTCAGTAAGTACTCATAGAAAGAATAGTCCCTCACTTAGAGCTGGCTAAACATATTTCTTTCCTTCTGAAAAGCTTTCACCGTAAAGATTACAGCCTTGGAAACCCTACGAGGCAGCCCTACTCTGTCCTATAGGGTCACTATTGACTTGATGGCAATGGATTTTTTTTGGTAATCTTCACGGAAGCAGGTTGCCACAGTTTTCTTCCTCAGGTGGTGGGTGGGTTCGAACCACCCGCCTTTCAGTTCACAGCCAAGAGCTTAAGCGCTGTGCCACCAGGACTCCTTAGAATATATATACACATATACAGGCATACATATATACATATATATATAATTTCATATCATATTCACTTTGCTGCTAGCACCAAAATGGAAATAACTTTTGTTACCTAAATAGCATTAAGGAAAAAATAGATTAGAATTCATACAACATTTTGTGTGTGCTAATGTGATGGAATTTGCTAGAATTATACATTTTCTCTGCTCTTCTTACCTCTTTTTAATTTGTAAAAATACCTAATAGTTTATGCTATTTCTAAGGGGTGTCATTTATTATGTTTTGCTTTTTAATTCTTCCACTAATTATTTTAATTATTCCAGAATTCTTTTTTTCACATGTGCACAAAAAAGGTATGAGCAAGCTATTTGCATAAAGCAAACAAACAAAAATATTAAATACCTATAATACAATCCAAGATATTTTTGAATACTATATACTCATGGAAAGATAAAGACAGACAGATGTATATCTGGACCCAGAATAAAAGATATATTTCTCTATGAGAAATACAAAATACATTCCCCTATGAGAAACTAAATATTCTTGAGGATATGGGAATATGAGAGTGGGGAGGATTTGAAGGCAAGATGGAGTATATAAAGTATTACCAGGAATCCCAGCTAAAGGTAGCTTAGAAAAGATCAGAAAAGTGATGGTTTTCTAGGGTAAGCAGAACTATGTGCAATAACCTCAGGGGAGTAGTAAAGTGCCAAGATCAAAAGGGAGTATCAATATGAAAGAAGGAAGCTGAGAGCATCAAGAAGACTATAGATAGAAAAGAGTTCAGAACTTTTTTTTTTTTGTACTTTAGGTGAAGGTTTACCAAACAAATAATTTCTCATTAAACAGTACACATATTGTTTTATGACATTGGTTAACAACCCCATGACATGTTAACTCTCTCCCTTCTTGACCTTTTTTTTTTTTGGTGAAAATGTACGTAGCCAAAGATACACCATTTCAAAAATTTCTACACACACACTTTAGTGACATCGATTACGCTATTCTCACTTTAGATGGTTTACAGAACAAAATA
>NW_004443985.1:16464585-16555447 GCF_000243295.1 Trichechus manatus latirostris
TTTTTTTTTTTGGTGAAAATATACATAGCCAAAGATACACCATTTCAAAAATTTCTACACACACACTTTAGTGACATCGATTACGCTATTCTCACTTTAGATGGTTTACAGAACAAAATAGTTTCTCATTAAACAGTACACATATTGTTGTATGACATTGGTTAACAACCCCATGACATGTTAACTCTCTCCCTTCTTGACCTTTTTTTTTTTTTGGTGAAAATGTACATAGCCAAAGATACACCATTTCAAAAATTTCTACACACACACTTTAGTGACATCGATTACGCTATTCTCACTTTAGACGGTTTACAGAACAAAATAGTTTCTCATTAAACAGTACACATGTTGCCCTAAGACAATGGTTAACAACCTCACTACATGTCAACACTGTCCTTACTCAACCTTGGGTTCCCTATCACCAGCTTTCCTGTCCTCTTCTGCCTTCTAGTCCTTATCCCTGGACTGCTGTGCCTCATTAGTCCCGTCTAAGTTCAGAAACTTTTAAGGGAACAGAGTTTAAATCAAGTTCAAGAGAAGGTTCTTGCTGCTACTGCACAGCCTCCTATAGTTTACAACCTAACCAGAATCCTTGTAGCTTGCTTAATAAAAAATAATGAAGAAATAAACAATCCTTTCCCAGAACTGGACCCTTGACTTGGCTCTGTCTCCCAGGACTCACCAAAACTGGTCCTTCAAGGACTGTTGCTTCCACAAGTAGCAGAGTGCCTGCTTAGAAGTTAACCTTGTTTCCTGGCTTCTACTTTAGCAGGAGACACAAGGTACCATTTGAAGAGATGAGTCACAGTTGAGCCACAGAGTCATCCCTCTCTTCACCCTTCGCTCCCATTACCCAGGGGAAGTAATCAGAAATTCGTGTTTCAGGGTCAAAAAAGGGGAAGCGGCCAGGCAGTGTGGGCTCCCTGAGAACATCCAGGCTTTTTTTTTTCTTTTTTTTTTTTAAATTGTACTTTAGATGAAGGTTTACATAGCAAATTCGTTTCTCATTAATCATACACATACTGTTTTGTGACATTGGTTGCCAACTGCACGAATGTCAACATTCTTCCCTTTTTGACCTTGGGTTCTCCATTACCAGCTTTCCTGTCCCCTTCTGCATTCTCGTCCTTGCCCCTTGGCTGGTATGCCCATTTAGTCTTGTTTTTTTTTATGGGCCTGTCTAATCCTTGGCTGAAGGGTGAACCTCAGGAGTGACTTCAGTACTGAACTAAGACTCTGTCAGACCAGTAAGTCTGGTCTTTTTTTTGTGAGTTAAAATTTTGTCCTACATTTTTCTCCAGCTCTGTCTGGGACCCTCTATTGTGATCCCTGTCAGAGCAATCAATGGTGGTAGCCAGGCACTGTCTAGTTGTCCTGGACTCAGTCTGGTGGAGGCTGTGGTAGTTGTGGTCCATTAGTCCTTTGGACTAATCTTTCCCTTGTGTCTTTGGTTTTCTTCATTCTCCCTTGCTCCAGACAGGGTGAGACCAATGGAGTATCTTAGATGGCTGCTCACAAGCTTTTAAGACCCCAGATGCTACTCATCAAAGTAGGATGTAGAACATTTTCTTTATAAACCATGTTATGCCAGTTGAGCTAGATGTCCCCCGAGACCATGGAACCCACCCCTCAGTCCAGTAATTTGGTCCCTCAGTGAGTTTGGAGAACATCCAGGCATTTCTGAGGGCAGCGAGTGCTGGTGGCCCAGCTGAGCCTGGCCTGGCAGATGCTGAAATGGTTCTGTAAAGCAGAGGGTGATCCCAGCAGCTGTCTCCACGGGCAGGGCCCACTCCTAGGGCAATGTGAGAGATGACCCCCCGGGAGGTGGGCAGAAAATCTTAGCCCTTGCATTTTTTTTCCATCTAAAATTAAGCTTTACTAATGATGAACACACATATTGACGCTGGTGCCTTTAGTGTGTATCAGCTGGTTACATGTTACATACCATCTCTGAGGTGTCTTAAGGCAAGAGTGAGAACCCACTATGTTGGGAGGGCTTGACCCTGGCACTCTCACTCATTTGCTTTCGGAGCATTGTTACGTGTTGTAGTTTACGTGTGCCAACTGCATTAATGAATTTATAGCTAGTTTCATCTAAACTAACCCTTACAAAATGGCTTTCTCAGTTAGAACAGGCAAGAGCCTTTTGTTACTGGTGCTGCTATTGTTCTATCTTGGTGAATATTGTCTGGCCATCATGCTTTCTGTTATAGCAGGCCTTCATATGATGGCTCTTTCATGGGGCCATTTGTGGACTCTTGGAAAATTCCCCTGTAGGGATGTCAAGGGCGACACGTGTGATACATTGTACTACTAACTTCTTGGGTCCAGTCCTCTCAGCTCTTGTCTTTGGCAGTCTATTGCATAGCTTCTAACTCCTGAGGTTTCCTCTTCCTCATAGGCTGCTTTATTAGGCAGATCCCATCAAGATGGCTTAAACCTGCTTGTCTTTTGCGGAATCCACTTTGTCCATGAGAAGCAATTGTATCCTTGCCCCCAAATGGTAAAAGTGCAGATTGCTCCAACTGCTGTCCCCTCTCTTTGCCTTCCATGGCAAATGGCTCCACCCAACCTCCTACTGTAGTCACCAGCCGGTAAGCGGATACCAGCTCTGTGTTCGTTCTTTCACCCTCCTCATCTAATCAATTCTACATTTTTCTGATTCTGATTTTCCCTCCTAAATTTTTCTCAAAAATAATTCTTTCTATCATTCCTTGCTGCCATTTTGCTAGTTCAGTCTTTCATCTATTTTCCTCCCTGACTTATCTTGTCCTCTTAAATCCTACCTTCCACACAGCTGCCAGAATGATTTAGCAAAAATGAAAATTGGATGACATTACTATACACTGCATAAAATATGTTGATAGTTCCTCATGGGCATTGACTACAGAATAAATTCCAAGTTTCTTAACTTGGCCTAAACGCTTCTACACGATCTGGCCTCTGCTGTGCTTACCAGTCGCCACTTTTCCATGCCAAGTTTGGCTGCCTTGAGTTTTGCCAACTGACTCATTCTTTGAGACTCAGCTCACTTTCATCTCGCTTGAGGCGTATTCCCTGAGAGTCCACCCTCTGCTGCACTCCCACTGCCCCTGAGCTGGGTATGGAGGCCCTTTTCCATCCCCCTTTAATCTCTTCTGTCATTGCTAGTTCTGTGACCACAGGCAGTGCACATCCCAGCATGTGTCTGCTTCTCCCGTTAGACCTTGAGAGTCTCCGAGGAAGGACAGGGTCTTTTTCATTTGGGAGCTGTTTTGTTCCTGGCACATGATAGGAACTAAATAAATCTTTGCAGAAGGAATAAATGAATAAATGCAAGAATAAAATAAGATTTTAGAAAAAGACAAAAGGCAAGAGACCAGATTGGGAGAGATGATTCCTCACCATCTTTGCCCTCTATTATTCCTGCTGTTGTTCTGAGTCACCACCAAGGAGGCTGTCTCAGCAGCAGTGGGGATTGCTATCTGCACTCGCATCACTTGTCTGCGAGTCTTTTTTCCTACTTAAAAATACAGGGCCAAACTAAGTGATCACTAAATTTACTTCTAGCACTAAGATTCTTTGCCCTAGGAGATCATGATGGTTTGCCCAATTCTTAAAAAAAAAAAGAAAAAAAAAAAACTGAGCTGGTGCTTGAAAATTGTCTTGTTGGATTTCAGAGGTATGTGGGAGGCAGGGTCAGACTCATGATTAGTCATAGAGGGATCTTTCTGGGAAATTCCTAGATTTCAGAGGTAGGATCTGAAGGTCCCAAACCTTTCAAAGCCTTTTCACTGACTTTTCATGACTACAGCTGCCAACCGGAAAGGGTGATGGGGCCCGGACTGGGCAGGATGATGGCAACCATGGGAACCTGGGCCAGGACAGGTGGAAGACCTGGAAGCAAAGTGTTCAAGATGGTGCCATTTGATGCCCCCAACAAGGTGGCTGGGGGAGGTAGGGAAAGGCAGGAGCATGGTTCCCTGATGGTACGTCTTGCCTCTGTTTGTATCCTACCTAGTGTCTAGCCCTGAATCTGGGAAATATCAGACATCTGTTAAGGGGGAAGGTGACATAGGACTCTGAAGTGTTTAGGATTATTTAAGAAAGAAAATTTGTCCTCAACTATGCAGTCACTGAAAATAACATACTCTTGCAAAAGTATGGACTTTCTAAATAAAGATAAATTTTTTTGGCCTTTACTTTTTACATATTCCTAAGAACATTGTTATATAAGCAGTTAGATTCTGTCCTATAAAACTTTGAAAAAACACCAATATACTTTTGCAGCCTGTTCAGCATCCATTTCCCCTTTTCTGATAAAAGAGCACGAGTCTTTTCTTTCAGGGAGTCATGCTTCTCTACAATCAGTCCATGTAGGGTCTGATCCATCTTTTGGTACAGGAGTAGACATGTGTAAGACCCAGGATGAGACAATTAGAGGCCTACATCCTTTGCCCCTGGTGATATGTTTAGGGAAGATGACATAACTCAAGTCAGGAAAGGAGAGGCAGGCCTGGAACTTATCTTGGAATGACTGGCGAAGAGGCTTCTTCTTTTGGGGTGGCTAATATGAAAAAATGTAACCCTAGAGATTGTGGAAGCCATATTTGGGGAAAGTCTCCTAGGAAATAATGAGAACACAGAGGACAGCAAAGCCTACTGATGAAGAAAATAAGATTCTTCATGACATTGCATGTATGTCTAGATCAGGCTCGACCTGAAACCCTTGACTTTTACGTTCCACAAGCCAATAACCCCCTGCCCCTCCCCTTTTTAAGGCAGCCTTAGTTTGGTGTTTTTTGTTGCTGTCTACCCAAAGAGTCCTGCCATTCTGGACACTGTAATTCTGCACAGAGTGGATGAAGCCTCTTTGGTTTCTGTCTAGGCAGTCCTTCTTATTCATGCCTTCCTGATTTAAGCAAAAACATTTCAGAAGCCAAAACATTGGAAAATTACAGGGGTTCTTAGTGTTAGAAGCTGGTCTTATTTACTTTCTTCACAGATCGATATGTAAGGTAAAGAAACTAATATCCATTTGAGAAATAATGCATATTTTTTAAGATTACTGCAAAACTTTGAACACTTCCCAAAGGGAAAATAACTTTCCATTTCCCCGTCACTCTCTATTTCTTTTCTGAGGACAGTGGTAAGAGAAGCTCTTTTACTTTGACTCTTGGGTGTTCTCTCTATTTGTCCTTCTCTATAGTCCACCCCGTCTCCACTCCCCTTCCACAGGTCACACTCACAGCCATGCTTTCCTCATCACCAGGATCCAGCCATCTTCAGGAGGTCTAGTTCTGAAACTGTTCTTGCTGACGTCATTATTCTAACTTTGCATCTCTTCCACCTTCTTGCTTCCATTGAACTCATTTCTGCCCCTCATTCATTCCACAAGCATTTACTGAGCACCTATAATGTGCCAGCCACAAGCTTAGGCACTTGGATACCTCAGTGAACAAAATTTAAAGATCTCTTTCTTAAAGAACTTACATTCTAGAGGGCGTGAGATACATAATAATAAATGTAACAGACAGGTTAATTACATACCGTTTTAGAAGGGTTATGAGGAAAAAATGAAAAAAAAAAAAACCAGAAGAGAAAAAAATAGAGTAAGAGAGATCAGGATGTCTGGGAGTAGGGGTGGTTGCAAGAAAAGGTCGGCAGTTTAAATCCACCAGGCACTCAATGGAAACTCTATGTGGCAGTTCTACTGTGTCCTATAGGATCACTACGAGTCAAAATTGACTGGAGGGCAACAGGTTTATTGAGAAAATGAAGTTTGAGCAAAGACTTGAAGCTGTTAGGTATGTGGAGAAAGAGTGTTCCAGGGAGAGAGAATGGCCAGTACAGATGTTGGGTAGGTAGCTGAGCACTGGATTTCAGGAGATAGGTCCGGCCTGGAAAGATGTATTTGGGAGTTGTTGGCATCTAGTTGGTGCTTAAAGCCTCATTGTGAACTGTAGGTCCTTCTGTCCTCCTAGTCTCCTGGCCCTCTCCTGACTATACATGCAGAGATTACCTTAAGAGCATAACCTTACTAATGTGTGACTTTGGACATGTTCCTCACCTCTCTGAATTGCAGTTTCCTCATCTGAAAAATATACAACATGTACTTCCTAGATAAGGCCTGTGAAACTTGTAGTGAATACTCAACAATTAATTTTCTTCCCCTTTCTTATTTGGACACTTGCCAATAATTGTAGCTCTGTGCTTAGTTCTCTGGACCAGTACTAGTGAAAGTGTGGTCCTTGAACCAGTGACATTAGCATCTTTTTAGAACTTGTTAGAAATTCTTAGGCCCCATCAACCTAGACATACTGAATCAGAAATTTCCGGAATGGGGCCCGGCAATCTGTGTTTGAACAAGCCCTCCAGGTGAGTCTGATGCATGCTAGAGTTTTAGAACCACAGTGTCAGTGTCTGTCCGTTCATAAACTTCTACCTGATCCCGGAATACACCCATCTTTCTCAGTTCATTGTCCTGCATATCTGTCTGTTGCCAGAAAAAGTTATATTAACCAAATTAAATGACTTTACTATAAATCCATTCTACTGATCCTTTAGCCCTGAGTTGAGTCCAGATGAATACTTCCAATGCTCTCCACATTAAATAAAGCTGTTCTAGAAGATACTCAACAACATAACCCCAACAACTCATTCTTCACTGCCCCCCAACCCCCCTCAAATACCAAAAACTATAAGATAAACAACTCAGACTTCTCTCTTTTCTCCTGTTGTTAGGTGCCATTGAGTCAGTTCCAACTCGTAGAGACGCCATGTACGACAGAACAAAATGCTGCTCAGTCCTGTGCCATTCTCACAATCATTGATATGTTTGAGCCCATTATTGCAGCCACTGTGCCAATTCATCACATTGAGGGTCTTCCTCTTTTTCACTGACCCTCTACTTTACCAAGCATGATGCCCTTCTCCAGGGACTGTCCCTTCTGATAACATGTCCAAAGTATATGAGACGAAGTTTTGCCGTCTTTGCTACTAAGGAGCGTTCTGGCTGTACTTCTTCTGGGATAGATTTGTTCATTCTTCTGGCAGTCCATGGTATATTCAATATTCTTCACCAACACTATAATTTAAAGGCTTCAATTCTTCTCCAGTCTTCCTTATTCATTGTCCAGTTTTCACATGCATATGAGGTGATTGAAAATACCATGGCTTGAGTCAGGTACACCTTAGTCCTCAAGGTGACATTTTTGCTTTTTAACATTTTAAGGAGGTCTTTGCAGTATATTTGCCCAATGCAGTATGTTGTTCGATTTCTTCCAACAAATCTCTGGCAATTCTCACTATATTTTCTGTTATCCTGCCCTGTTCTGGTACTCCAGTAGCTCAAAGTTTATTCCTCTTGATAGAGTCCCACATAATTCTTAGGGTTTCTTCATTTTTTTAAATTCTTTTATGTGATTTTTCCTCAAATAAATTCGTGTCAAGTGCTTTATCTTTAGTCTCACTAATTCTGACTTACATTGCCTCAATTCTGCTCCTATGACTTTCTATTGAGTTGTCTAACTCTGAAATTTTATTGTTAATCCTTTGGATTTCTGTTTGCGGTCTATGGATTCTTGCAGCCTGTTAAATTTATCATTATGCTCTTGTATAACCTTCTTAAGTTCCTCTATAGCTTTGCCTGTGTGTTCCTTGGCTTGTTCTGCATTTTGAATTATCTCCTTCCTGATCTCTTGAAGAGCTCTGTATAGTAATCTTTTGAATTCTACCTCTAGTAATTCCAAGAAATTATCTTCCTCCGGGAGGTTTCTTGGTTCTTTGCTTTGGTTGCTTGCTGAAGCCATCATGGTCTGCCTTTTTATGTGATTTGATATTGACCGTTGTCTCCGAGCCATCAATAAGTTATTATATTTATTTATTTTATGTTTGTTTACTGTGTCCTAGCTTCTTGTTTTGTTTAGTTTTGATATGCCCAAATAGGCTGGTTGTGTGAGCTACTTTTGATTATTGGCGTCTTTGAAGCTCTCATGTCCTGTTACCAGGTGGTTAGAGCTGTTACTACGTATGTGAGCCCAGGAGTCCATTTACTTTTTTTGTGTGGATTCAGCTCGGGTGTCCAGGTCATCAGTCACCGAGTGTGTGGTGCAAGCTCTCACCTACAGTCCTAGATGGGCAGGGCTATGTAGGGGTGACTGGAGTAGGCACAGGTATCTGGCTGCAGTAGGGGGCTATGTGCATGCAAGATAAGGAGCTAATGGCTGCCCTGGAGTGCCTGGGTGGAAGGCGTGTCCCTGTTCCCTAGAGCACGTAGGTGGGTGGGTTTTGTAGCTGGACTTTAGACACCCAATGTTGTTGGCTGTAAGCACTGGGAAGCACCACTTGTTCTTGGATCCCTCTTGTGGGTGGCTAGGTGGAGTGAGTGGAGCCATCAGGAGCCACTCAGTTCCCTGATGTGGGTAGGTGAGGACCCTGCTTAATGGGCAGGGCAGTGTTAAATGTCACAAACCTGCCACTCCCCTTAGCTGTTGCAGCTGAAAATAGGCTTCAGGTATATACCCGCTTGCACTGTGCTAATGAGGCCCTATGCTGTTGAAATGTGCCCACAAAGGTCTAGGCGGGGTGAAAAGCCTTCAAAGTCCGTGGACCCCTTATGCCTGTGCCTTGGCTTAGGGGTGCTGGCAGATTATTTTTTCCTGTTTGTTAATTTGTTCCCTCTCCAAAGCTGAGAGAATGGCTCGGGGTACATGATGGGTCCCACTTCTGGCCCAGGGAGTGAGGCAATCACTGAAGCCAGACCAGAACTGGAGCAGAGTGCGGAGGGGGCGGGTAAATGGGAGAGAGGTACTTCCTAGAGAGGGGAAGGGTTTTTTTGATCCTGTTCAGTAGGTTAGATGCTTGCACTTAACTTTCGCAGATTCAGCACCACTTCTCCCTTGTTCTGGGGGCTTGAGCTGACTCTCCACCGCTGTGTTTCTCCCAGTGTGGAAAATGCATATTGAGCACTACTGCTTGCCTCAACCCACACACACTGACCAAGCTAGCCTGCTAAATCCTTGCTGCTTCTGAACTGTCTCTCCCTTCCTTGCTGCTCAGTCCAACTCCTCAACTTAGTCTTTGATTTTCAGGGCTCCTAGACTGTCATATACAATCGATTCACTTGTTTTTTCATGTCTTTGTTGTAAGAGGGACAACAGGAAACATCTGACTACTCTGCCATCTTGGTCTCACCTCCCGTTTTTTGATTTCTTGACTGCTGCTTCCCTGGGTGGATTGTGGAGCCAATTAAAATGAAATCCTTGACAACTTCAATATTTTCTCCGTTTACTGTGATGTTGCTTATTGATCCAGTTGTGAGAACTTTTGTTTTCCTTATGTTGAGGTGCAATCTTTGATCTTCATCAGTAAGTGCTTCAAGTCCTCCTCACTTTCAGCAAACAAGGTTGTGTCATCTGCATAGGTTTCCTGTTTTAATAATAATTAGAGAAAGTTATAGTTATCACTATATGTGCCACATTACATGTATCATTTCATAGAGTTCTCTCAATAACTCTACAAGGTAGGACTCATGTGAGCTCCCACATAATAGAGGAAGAAATTGAGGATTGAGGAAATCAAATAGCTAACTCAAGGGTTCACAGGTTGTGCCAATCAGAGGGCACTAGAGGGAGAGGACAAAGCTAGAAGGGGAAGAAGGGACTAACTCCCTCTGTTTGCTTCCTGTAACTGTAAGTATTATCCTTGTATTGCTTCTTCACCCAGGCAGAGGCAATGTGTTGTAGTTGCAGCAGTCATTTCCAATCTGCAATTTTCCTAACCCTTGCAGAACTATCTTTATTACACCTCTCTTCCAGACACTAGTATCATTGACTGCAACCCAACCCCCTTCTTAGAGGTTTGGTTTCGAGCCCCATGGGGACCCTTCCAAACTCAGAAACAGTAGCACCAGTTGAGAACGTCCACTCCTCAAGGTCTAAGTTCCAGATTGGTGGAGCCCTTCTCCCAAACTTCTATGTTTTAATAATTCCATTCTTTTCCCTTTGTTCCCCCAATCCTAGGAATGGTAACTGCTTCTTTCAGTTACTACCTCCATGATACCTGATTATTCCCTTTTTACCTTTTGATTCTCCAAACCTGTTTATGTTATATTCTATTTTGTCAGTTAAAATAACTGATGTGGTTTCTGTTTTTGACTGGTCCCTGACTGATACATCTTAACACTGTGCTACCCCTCTTACTGTTAGCTACCTCTGTGGCTGGAAATCTTGTAGTCTCTTTCATTTTCTTTCTTACAATCGCCCACATCATCATTCACCCAACCTAGGAGAGTCTCTTTATGATCCCTCAGTTTCTTTCCTCCTTTTCGTTCTCACTGCCGTAGTCCTATTTGTGGTCCCCATTGTCTTTTCCTTTTGCCTGCACTCCTGGAACGATTTTTTAACCTGTATCTGTCATTTATCTTGACTCATTTTAGATCATTTTTTCACCTGGTTGCCTGAGTGGCTTTCCCCAAGCACAATTAAAATCATGCCATTCTTATATTCTAATAAAGCTCAAATTCCTTAGTATGGCATTCAAAACCCCCTAGAGCTTAGCTGAAATCCAGGGGTGGATTACCCAATAAGCAAGGTAAGCATGAACTTACTTGTGCTTACTTCCAAATCTGTAGTGAACAATTTCACATGGGTTTCACATGATTAAAGACGTGGTGAAACCCAGGTGAAATTGGTCACTACAGATTAGGAAGTAAGCACAAGTAAGCCCATGCTTAACTTGCTTACTGGGTAATCTGCCCCTGGGCCTCAGTCAACCCCATGGTAAGCTCTGAAGTTTAGATGGCCCTTCAAAATTGTCCTGAGTTGGAGTGAGAAGACTGGCTCTTTATACCCTCACATCAACTAGTTACTACCCCTGGGGATGTAGGCTACTCCTGGGGAGGGAGCATGTCCTTGGGCGAGGCGGCTTTCTGAAGCTGAAGGCCATTCTTAGAGAATGCTGACATATGAGGTCTGTCAGCAGGCACACTCCCAGCAGCTGGTGGAATAGAGCTTTCAGTCCTAAAGGGGAGGTCTTGGTAGCATACCACAGCATCCACTACAGCTTCCATGACTCTACTATATTTGTTAAACAAATCAACTAACTTACTTATGTGTCATATGCACCATCCTGAGATTACACCTGTTGAAGTTCTACCCGTCTTTTCAAGATCCTTTTTAAATGCCACTTTTTCTGTGAAACTATTAACCACCTATCTACCTTCTAAGTCCTCCCCTCTCCCATTACAATTAAATGCTCTGTCTTCATATGCTCTCAGTGCTCTGTTGACTTTGTTTCAGTCTCTTTCACACTTGGTCTTGTAATGTTGTTGAAGGTGACGTCTCTGTTTTACATGCATCCATTTCTCATCTTGAATGGTATTCCCCTTTCTTAGTGGAACCATCCCTCCCACACAGTCAGCCTACTGGCCTAGCTAAGTAACAAATTCTATCACTGTAGCCACAGAGGTTGGTTGAGGGATGGGAACATGACCAAAGCCAGGCCAAATTAGCATCAGTTCTTGGACTTTTGCTGAACCTATTAGACAAAAATCTCTCTCTTTTCATGAGAGTTCTCATGTTGGTGACATGTAAGTCTGGAGCCACTAGTGGCCTTGATGCCCCCACAAGATGAGAACCTGCCTGAGAATGAAATCAATGAAGAGGAAAGCATAGCAATCCGGAGGAATGAGACATATTGCCTGTTGACTTTGCTTGATCCAGCTATGCCTGGAATCTACATCTAGAACTTTTAGTTACATGAGCCAATAAATTCCCAACAAATAAGTCCTTGTAAAGTAGGCTTCTGTCACTTCTAATGCAAAGAATCCTAAACAACAGAGTGTTTAATTGTATATTCCCTTTCTCCTTCTATTGGATTATAAAGTCTTAAAGGTAAGAAATGTGTATTTTTCATTTTAGTATGGTATTTGCAATAGAAATTGGTAATAGATGGTTGTTGAATAAATGAATGAATGAATGAGGAATGATTCCATGTCTCCTTCACTGCTTGGAACAGTATCCTACCATTTATGGCCAGCAGCAAGACTTTCCCTTTCTTCATGCTGAAAGAGAGGGGCTTTTGCGTGCACGTGTGTGTTTGTGTGTGTGTGTGTGTGTGTGTGTTTATGTTTTCCTCCAAGTTCAAGGAGACTGAATTAAGTAATCTCGTAGGGGGTGTTGGTGATGGACACCCTTGACAGAACTTTTGTTCCTCCCTTTTGGGTCCCTTACATACTCTTGAGGAAAACTGGGCCACTTTTCTTTCCACAGAGCGATCAATGAAGCATCATAAATAGGATGTCTGCCACTTTATGTTATTGTTAGTTTATTTCTACATATTTAACTGTTGGAATATGGAAATGAAGGTCTATTTTCCTCATTACTTGGGAAAACGAGAGCTTATTTTTTGATTCTAACTTTTTAAATATATCAAACAAAATTATTTAAGAAACAAGTAGGAGTTTTCATAAGGAGAGTTATGTAGTAGAACAAATTCAGAGATATGTAGGAGAAGATAAGTGTAGCAAAAAAAAGCTGTAGTGAATAACAAGAACATCTGGAGTGTAGACTTCGCAAATTTTTGGTACTATCATTTGCATTTTAAATGGGTGAGCAATAAAACAGCAGCTATTCATATATGCTTTTATACAGGTTGACTTAAAGTACACAATTACAGTTTCACCCAGAAAGCTGGGAGTTTTCAAAGCCCCAGATTGTCCACTTCTCTGCCTCTGAGACACGCTGGGTTAAGGCAAAGTAGAGCATTTGCCAATAGCTACAGGAAAGCAGTCATATACAGCCATAACCCATTGCTGTCGAGTCAATTCTGACTCATAGCAACCCTACAGGGCAGAGTACAACTGCCCCATAGAGTTTCCAAGGAGAGCTTGGTGGATTTGAACTGCCAGCCTTTTGGTTAGCAGACATAGCTCTTAACCGCTACACCACCAGGGCTTCCATGTAAAGCCATGGCACTAGAGAACTCATGTTTGGGTATTTTTCCCTCCACAGAGTTGAGATCTTTATTTCTTGCCATGGCTGTTTGGGCTCTGTGGACTGATGAGAACAGAGCAGACAGGGTGTTTGGAAAGGAGTGGTTCTCTCTTCTTAGTTTTCAGATTATAATTTTTCCTTTCTTATCGATGTATTAAAGGCTTATTCTTTGGAAAACAAACGTCTCTGGAGAATATGATCTAACCGTAATGACTCACTTGAGAGATTCTTAAAGTAAGAGAATGTTCCTTAAAATAGAAGGGGATTTTCACTTTCAGGGCTAGAAGGTTTTCCCTCCTTATTCTTAGTCATAGAGCCTGTGCTGTCCCTGATGCGTCCTTCTTTCTGGTTCTGCTTACAAAGAAAATACACACTTAAAAAGTGTGTTACTTAAAAAGAAAACACACACACATCAGGGAATATACATTTTAAAAGTTAGAATATTTTCCCAACGCATTTGATTAAAGACTGATATTTTCTGTTGATAAAAAAAAAGTTTTGGACTATAGTAGTCCAGTGTAGAGGCTACATATGGAGTATATCTGGGGACAGATCCTTATATCCAAAGCGATGGTAAAAAGCCTGTTGGTTATTGCTGGTGGTAAAGTAACAAAACCTTAGCAGATTAGCTTCATTCAACGTTGTTCAAGGGTATTTCCTAGGCAGAGTGTTCCATAAACCATTCTGCCCCATGGGAATACTGTCTAGTTCCTGGTATTGCCAAGACATTGTTTATTCTCTTATCCTTTCTTACGGAGTTATCAAATGTTCTTAGCTTCCTTTCTACTTATTCTCATACCAACTACGCAAAGTTTGGCAGGTTGTTTGATATCCTTGGAATTCTGTTTCCTTTAAAACGTTATCTTTAAAATCTCTAGCTCTAAAATTCTATGGGTCCTTATCTATGCTGCTGCGTTCTAATACATTAGACACTCTGGTCTTAATTCTTAAGCTAATCTTGCTATTTAGGTCTCATGTGAGATAAATGTTACAAGCAGAGATGGAAGCAAATGGTATCTTAGTGTCTTAACTATACGAATTAAAAGTTCAAGAATTACAAGCCTTAAGTTAATCGGTGAAGAAGTCACCTTTATATCATTTTGCCTCAGATGACTTATGTTTAAAAGGAAGATAAAATTCTCTGGGGGTCAAAGAAGAGATACTGAATGTAATTATGAATGCTATACAAATAATTAATGCAAGGATGGTGGTAACATATTTGATTGACTATTATATGAAAACTACTCAATGGAATTGTGCTGCCTTTTGTTAAGGGTAGAAAATAGTGGGATGATTTATTAGAAGTCTGTGTGTGCTCCTAAAATGAACTCCATCATAAATTAAAAGCAAGGATACTGTTTATTTTAGGTGCTTCTGTAAGCCCAAATATAGTCATCACTTGTTGTCAATTATAATTTTATGTGTTCTAAGAACATTCATATATCACTCTGTGGCAGCACTGTCATTCAACCTTTAAGTCAGTACCTTTCAATTTCCATTAAAAAAAAATTTATAGACTAATTGTAACATGTGAAAAAGAAAAGGAATTTTTAGATGGGAAGAAAAATCATCATTTGAGTTGACATTTTGCTGCATTATTGCCTTTAAATAACCTCACTGATTTCACTGTCTACTGAGAGAATGTTAGACAATAATTGATACCATTTGGAAAATTAAATAAGCATTGAGATAGCTATTTTGAATAATGTCTATACTTGGTCATAAAACAAACTACTGAAAGAAAAAATAAACATGAGTTCTTTCTTTAAAGTAGAGCATTATAGGCTGCTTGACAGTCAGAAAACCACAGGTTTATCTGCAAAGTAAGTTGTAGTTATGATTAAGGTCAGTGGTTCATATTTTAAACAATCTGAGAATGTCGTATGTGTTTACCAAGTGAGTGTTTAAAAAATTCATAAATATGTATTCCCAAGATATAGCTATTAAAGAAAACATTGTTAACTTTCATGCACTTTTATGACAGATTGTTTTTCTTTTCCACACAAAGGATACATGGCTGATTCAAAGCTCAGAACAGTTCAATAGCGGTTATATGATACCACGACAAGTTCTATCTAAGCTTGTTT
The DNA here is from genome assembly GCF_000243295.1 of Trichechus manatus latirostris. Taxonomy (NCBI): domain Eukaryota; kingdom Metazoa; phylum Chordata; class Mammalia; order Sirenia; family Trichechidae; genus Trichechus; species Trichechus manatus. Next base: position 16,479,647 of record NW_004443985.1, read on the forward strand.
AAAAATATTCCTCAGGGAATGCTTCAAAGCATGGCACACAGTGACAACTGGAAGCAAACTGCTTTATTGATAGTTGGCAATTCTTACAAATTCCAGGCATGTTGCAGAACCTCTGCTCAGCCCAGTCATCTGATAGAGTTACCATCCATCTCTAAAAGGAGTGCTTAAATCTTGTACAAGGATGAAAGAGTACTTTCATATAAGCTAAGTTTATCTTAAAATAAACTTGTGTTAAACAAACAGAAGCAACATGAAATACAGGAAATGGTCCTCTCTGATGAAGAATTTAGCACTCTCTTTTACCCAAATGTAAATAAGATGGCCCCAGCTCAGAATCTTTTCAATGACCCTCAAGTGAGAAATTTTAATCTCCCACTTTCCTCTCCCTCAATCTCATTGCCCCTCTCCCTCAATCTCATTGCCCCTTTCTTCTCTTTTTTGAATATCTGTTCTATTTCCCTTCCCACAGGCATTCTAGCTCTCCTTCCTCTGTTGTTTCCTCTTCTCTTTTCTCCTCTTTGCTCTTTCTCCTGTCTTGGATTCACTTTCTTCCCTCTGTACTTTCAATTCTCCCTTTTAGCTTCCTTCTAATGTTGAAATCGTTACATGTTAATAGAGCCAGGTAAATTGCCACTGAAGAACATGGCCTGATGTCTACAGCAGAAAATTTATAAATTATGAATTTTCTTTTCGTTTATGCAGGCAGTTACAGGAAATTAAATGTTAACTTTATAAAGACATGCCTTAATCAGAGGTGTTTTTATATAAACCCACTACATGTGAAATACAGAGTGGCATTTAAAAAAACCTTTTAAAATGCAAATATAATTTCATTTACTAAGGCCACTAATAGCTATTTAGACTTAGCCTATTAGATAAATAAGCTAACAATTAGCTCATTTGTTTGAAGTATAAATAGCCAATAATTCAAGAATAAGTAAATTGTACTTTCTTGCTAGAGTATAAAAAAACAAAACAAAACCTGTTGTTATTGAGTCAATTCCGACTCATAGCAACCCTATAGGACAGAGGAGAACTGCCTCACAGGGTTTCCAAGGAGTGGCTGGTGGATTCAAACTGCCAACCTTTTGGTCAGCAGCTGTAGCTCTTAACCACTGCACCGCCAGGGCTTCAATATATTAGCAGAAAGTTTTTAAAGTGGCAATATCTCAGATCTATAACAAATTAGCTTCCTTTAAAACAAAATAAAACAAACAGAAAAACAAAGCCTCAGGTCATACTCCACAAATCAATCCTTGGGATCAATCTGGTCAAACAATTTCAGCTCACTGAGAGGAGGTATAGCTGGCCTGCAAATGTAAGCCATCTCAACACTGAGGATGCCATAGGTGTGTTCTCTTTATGTCAGTCCCTAAGAAACAAATATTGAAGTAAAAATGTTATGATGTCAGCCTCTGTATCTCCATGTGAACTAAGGACACTAAGTTTTCCAAGGGCATGAAATGTTTAATTCTGCATCCCCCGAGCTTCCAAATCTCGATGTTAGTATCTAAGCAAAGGTAAGTACTAAAAATGTGAAATTAAAGATTACTGTTGGGTCTCAGACATTATTTTAAAATAAGAAAAAGAAATGTGGTATGATTTTAAGAGTAATGTTCTGAAAAATTGTATTGCAAACCTATGAAGGTTGCTGATTAGACACTCTACCATTTTTCTGATTACTAAGTAGGTTTTCCTTACAAGGCTTCTGGGAAGACACCCAGCTAATTAACGGCATACGGCTATGTCATTGTAATTTATTAAATATACCCTTCTCTGTTGGTTGTACTATAGTTTGTAAGCTATTTTACTAAAACCACCTCAATATATGATCTTATAAATGTTAAATTAGGAAGTAGTTTAAGCAAAACTTGCTTACAACATTTTTCAGATCTGGATTGAGATGAATTTCTAGCTTATTTTGATATTAGCCTCTATTATTTTGGGCTAAGCTAAAATAATGTTTCTGTCTTTTCTAAATCAAGTTGATAGCACATTCTTTTTTTTTTTTTGTATATTGTTGTAGCTTAAGTGAAAGTCTACATTTCAAGTTAGTCTCTTATACAAAAATTTATACATAGAGTGTTACGTGACCCTAATTGCTCTCCCTATACTGTGACAAAAAATATGGAACGCTTCACGAATCTTGTGTCATCCTTGCGCAGGGGCCGTGCTAATCTTCTCTGTATCGTTCCAATTTTAGTATATGTGCTGCCAAAGCAAGCACAACACACTCTTTTTTAAAAAATAATTTGCATTTGGAAATAAGTGTACTGAAAAGTTGCAAGAATAAGAATAGTACAAAGAACACCTGTATATCCTTTACCCAGGTTTATCTGTGGTTAACATTTTATCCCATTTGCTTTATTACTTGCATGCACTCCGTGTGTGTGCCTGTGCACGTGTGTGTGTATGTGTATATATATATACATAGATGTGCATAGATTTTTTCTTCTGCATCATTTGAGAGTCAATTACACACACTATGGCTCTTTACTCCTAAATACACAGTATGTACTTCTTAAGAATAGAGATAGTCCCTTACCTAACCACAGCACAGTTATAACCTCAGTAAATATATGGATATAATACTTTTATCTAACATGTATTCAAATTTTGTCTCTTGACCCAGTGATGTGTTTTATAGCGTTTCACCACCCCAACGCCACCTCAGTACAAGATCCAGTCTAGGTTAGGGTATTGATCTAGTTGTCATTTCTCTTTAGTCTCCTTTAATATGGAGCATTTTCATAGCCTTGCTTTATCTTTCATGACAAGTGTTCCTTATTCTGGGTTTGCCGGATGTTTCCTAGCCATGAGACTCAGGTATGCCTTCCTGGGTGGAATCTGACATAAGAGATATTATGGCCTTTTCCGGACACTGTGTGGAGGCACAGTGTTCACCTGCTCTGCGCTGATGATGTTAATTTTGATCATTCAGTCAAGTGTTGTTCTATTTCTCCACTGTAGAGTTACTTTTTTTATCGTGCAACTAACAATCGTGGGGAGGCACATGAAGGCCATACAATTATCCTGCTTCTCATGAAACTTTCCCCTGGGTTTAGAATCAATTGATGGTTCTTGCTTGAGCCAGTCTTCTCTATGATGGTTACAAAATGATGATTTTCTAACTTCTGTATTCCACATTTACTAGTTGGCTCTTGATATTCTACTGTAAACAAGAGTCCTCCCTTCCCCTTTACTTTTTTATTTATGTGTTTATAAACAGTATGGACTTATGGATCCTCATCATTTTTGTGAGAACTTCCTTATAAGATGTTCCAAGCTTATCTTGCACCTACCCTCTCCAGCCCTGGAATTGGCCATTTCCCTGAGAAACACAGGTTCCTTTTTACCTTGTTTCAATTAAAAATGAAGATCTATGTGCTGGGTGAGTTCATCACTACTGAAGTATCTTTGCTTCTAGGCCTTTTCAGCAGAGAGAGATAGGAAAGATATGCACATATATACACATAAACAGACATATGCTTAATACATACATCAATAGTGCCTTCATTCCCAAGGACTACCATAACAAAATACCACAAAATGGGTGGCTATAAAGAACACAACTTTATTTCATCATACTTGTGGAGTCCAGGAGTCCAAATCAGGGTATCGGCAGTGTTAATTCCTTCTGAGGGATCTAAGAGAGGAACTGCTGCGTGCCTCTCTCCTAGCCTCTAGTGGCTAGTAGATGTATCTTTACATGGTACCTTCTGCCCTAGTTTTTTTTTTTTTTTTCCTGGTATGCTTCAATTTAAGATCTATAGTAGAAAAAATAAGAAATTTAAATCATTGTGAGAAAGGGAAAGTAATGCTTTTTAATACTTTCTAGGTGCCACTAAACTGTGTGGAGTGTTATTTCATTCTCAAAACAATTACGAGGTGATTGATTTTTCTTTCTACATATTGTGGATGAGGGTACTGTTTCAAAGAGCTTAATCAACTTCCCTAAGAACAGTCAACGAACAGCGAGAGTGAGACCCAGGCCCTGTTCTGTGTGCCTTCAATGCTCATTTCCTTTTAAGTTAATTACCTGCTAAAAACTAACATTGTGTCATTCTTCAAGTAAAAAGAAAGGAGGAAAAAAAAAAACCCTGAAAATATGAAAGGTGCACATTGTCTTCTTTGATTTGTAAAACTCTCTGTGAAGTCAATAAGACTTAGCCATTACTACACTAATTTTGCAGATAAGGAAACAGAGGCTCAAGAGGGGCTAAATGTCACAAGGTTCTGATTAACAACTAAGAGTAGATTCTGGAGCATATGACCACTAACTCTTTTCAGGATACCACACCAAGCCTGAAGAATTCAAAGGGAAATAATTACACCTCTTGCTATAAATCTTAGACATGGATGACTTATATATAGTTCTTTGAAGTAGAACAGCAAAGCACTCCACACTTGTCCCATAGTGGGTGGACGCCTTCCCTTGTTCTCTGTGAGTTGAATGGTAGCGGGCACTTCCCCGTGACCCGAATTTTTTTCTGCTGTCACTAGCTCTCTAACTAACAAAATATAAAAACTGGACTCGAATTAGTGAATCTCAACTTTTTTGTACGTTAGAATCACCATGAAGCTTCAAAAAACAAAAACAAAACAACAACAAAAGAGGCATCTGGGTCACAATCCCAGAGATTATTTAATTGGGCTGGGGTGTGGCCTGGTCTTCGGGATTTTAAAAAAACCACCCATAATGCTAATGTGCATCCAAGGTGAAAAACCACTGTTTAAATAATTTTCAAGGTACCTTCAATCATAATATTCTATGATTCTGAGATTTTTTTGTTTTGTGGAAGTTAAGAGTACAAACTCTGAAATGAACTGTCAAGGACTGGATTCTTTTTTTTTTTTTTGCAACAGCTGGATCTTAGGTAAATTATTTAGCTTCTTTAATCCTCAATTTCCTCATCTTTGAAATGGGCACAGTTATGCTTACTTCATAGACTTTTTGTAAAGAAATTATATGATAATGTTGTTAAAGCACTCTGCACATAGCTCTGCACATAGTAAGTGCTCAGTAAATGTTAGCTATTGCTTTCTCTTTGACCACTTGATTTCTCTTTGTAATACCGGTTTTGAAGGAAGGAGAGTGAATCCTACATTAGAGGATAAATCAGGGGATTTTATCTGTCCTGTGATACATCTGGAGCCAGGCTACATTGTCTTAAAAGAACATTGACTGCTTCGGTGGCAAGCAATGGAAAGTATCTACTGGAAGAAACCACATTATAGGCAGCTGACTAGAGGAAGGCTCATTGTGGCCCTGGGTCTCAAGACCAATGAGAAAAGCATGGAAAGCAGAGTTGAGGAGAATTTTCTTCGGGAGTTGGTGTGTGTGAGCTCCTGGGAGTATAAGAATACATGTCTGTTTAAGTGTAACTCCATATGTGTCAAGAAACAGATGAGCACGAGATGGGGAAAATCAAGGAATTCAGGAAATGAGGAAAGAAATGTACATGAGCACAAAACAAATAGTTTTGTTCCCACACTTTCTGCCTCCCGTTACACCCACAGAATCTTGGCTCATTTTTATGTACTCTCCTGGACATATTGTTTCTTGGCCACTGTTGGAAGAATGGGAATGAACAAAATATGGACTTTTAAAAGTCTGGCATACTTTTGAAACCACAGACTTAACTTTTTCCCTCCCTCCCTTCCTCCCTTCCTTTCATCTTTCCTTCCTCCCTCCCTCCCTTCCTTTCGTCTTTCCTTCCTCCCTCCCTCTCTTCCTTTCGTCTTTCCTCCCTCCTTCCCTCTCTCCCTTCTTTCCATGTTTCCTTTCTAAACACTTACTATATGCCCGATTCTTTTAGTATTCAGTAAATGTTTACTGAATTAATAATTAGACTTTGGGTATACAGAGACTTGAAATATTAAAAGACAGAGCTTATGCCCTAGAGAAGCTTATAATTTCCAAATTTTGAGATGAGGGTTACTTCACTGAATTAATATTTTAATAGGCTTGCTTTCCTTATTTTAGTCTATTACAGCAGTTCTTATACTTCAGAACATTTTAAGATCTATCCTGAAGTACAACACTGTCAATAATAGGATAATATCCATATGCCTATAAGGAAGACCAGTTAATACACCTATTATTTAAATGAAAACGAAATGTGCAAAGACTCGGAGTTAGAAACCCAAAAGGGAAGAACATTCTTGGCATTTTTCAAGCTGAAAGAACTGAAGAAAAAATTCAAACCTCGAGTTGCTGTATTGAAGCATTCTAGGGCAAAACGGAGCCCTGGTGGCACATTGATTAAGTGCTATGGCTGCTAATCAAAAGGTCAGCAGTTTGAATCCACCAGCCGCTCCTTGGAAACCCTATGGGGCAGTTCTACTCTGTCCTACAGGGTCGCTATGAGTCGGAATTGACTTGACAGCAAGGGGTTTGGTTTTATTGGCTTTATGGGCAAAATATTGAACGGCGCAGGAAGCATCAAAACATGGAAGGAATACACAGAGTCACCTTACTAAAACAAATTGGTGGGTGTTCAACCATTTTAGGAGGTAGCCTATGATTAAGAACCGGTGATACTGAAGAAAGAAGTCCAAGCTGCACCAAAGGCATTGGCAAAAAAAAAGGCTCCAGGAATTGATGCAATACCACTTAATGTTTCAACAAATGGACGCAACACTGGAAACGCTCATTCATCTATGCCAAGAAATTTGGAAGACAGCTACCTGGCCAACTGACTGGAAGAGAGCTATATTTGTGACCATTCTAAAGAAGGGTGATCCAACAGAATGTGGAAATTCTCAAACAATATCATTACTATCACATGCAAGTAAAATTTTGCTGAAGACAATTCAAAAATGGTTGCAGCAGTACATCAACAGGGAATACCAGGAATTCAGGCTGGATTCAGAAGAGGACATGGAACGACGGGTATCATCTTGCCTGAAAGCAGAGAATATCAGAAAGATGTTTACCTGTATTTTATTGAGTAGGCAAGGGCATTTCACTGTGGATCATAACCAATTATGGATAACATTACGATTTATGGGAATTCCAGAACACTTAATTGTGCTCATATGGAACCTGTACGTAGACCAAAAGGCAGTCATTTGAACTGAAGTTGTCAAGAGTTTCATTTTACTTGGATCCACAATCAGCACCCATGGAAGCAGCAGTCAAGAAATCAAACTACATAGTGCTTTGGGCAAATCTGCTGCAAAAGACCTCTTGAAAGTATTCAAAAGCAAAGATGTCATTTTGAGCACTAAGGTGTGCCTGACTCAAGCCATGATATTTTCAATCACCTCATATCCATGTGAAAGCTGGACAATGAATAAGGAAGACCTAAGAAGAATTGATGCCTTTGAATTGTGGTGTTGGCAAGAATATTGAACATACCATGGACTGCCAAAAGAACAAACAAATCTGTCTTGGAGGAAGTACAGCCAGAATGCTCCTTAGAAGCAAGTATGGCGAGACTTTGTCTCACATACTTTGGACATGTTATCAAGAGGGGCCAGTCCCTGGAAAAGGACATCATGCTTGGTAGAGTACAGGGTCAGTGAAAAAGAGTAAGACCCACAATGAGATGGATTGACACAGTGGCTGCAACAATGGGCTCAAACAGTTAGCAACAGTCGTGAGGATGGCACAGGACCAGGCGATATTATTTTCTGTTATACAGAGGGCTGATATGAGTTAAAATCGACTCGATGGCACCTAACAACAACAACATGCTTTAGTGTGCATTAGAATCTCCTGAAAGACTTGATTAAACACAGATTTCTGGGTCCCACCCAGCTCCAGTTTCTAATTCAGTGGGGTGGGACCCATGAATTTGCAATTCTAACAAGTTCTCAGGTGATGCTGATGCTGCTGGCCCTTTGAGAACCACTGCTTCTATTAGGATGCTAACCAATTGTTTTAGTCAGGGTCCAATCAGGAGATAGAAACATTAGTTATCTGAACAAAGAGAATATAATATAAAGAATTTTATATTAGGTAGGAATAAAGTTGTTAACTATGTAACTGAAAAGATGAAAAGAGAGCTCTAAAGTACCATGGTGGTATCATCTACCACCCCTAGGTCCAGTAAAACAAAGGGAAAAAGACTGAGATTATTAAAACTTCAGAAACTTTGAGAAGCTGAAGCTTGTGTCTCTAAGGGGAGAGAGTGCGGTTCATTTGGTGCTGGTGTCCCTGGGGATGGATAAAATGAAGCTGGTTCTGCAAGTTTTGGAAAAATGGCAAAGTGGATTTATCTGCTGCCACAGGTTGGCACTGCAACTGCCAGATTAAAGAAGCAGTACTGGGTGAAGTTTCCAAGAACAGGAAGCAAATAGGAAGGAGAAAGTACCTTCTTCATCCTCCATCGGTGTGGCTCCCTCTATTGCCCCCTATTGGTAAAATCTAATCATAGAGCCAGGTGGCAAAGAAGAAATCCTAGCTCACAGGTTAGTATGTTGAGTTTGGAGTTGAGCAACGAGCCAAAGTGCTGCAATACCAATACTCCAAATGACTATGCTTTTATGAGAAGCTGGCTCTTTGGAGCTGATTCATTAGAAAACAATTAAAACTACCCCCCCCCAAAAAAAACTTTGAAAAACAATAATAAGTTGAGGATTAAACCACTTGTTTTCAGACTTGTTATAAAACTAGAGGAATCAAGGCATTGAGATATTGACATCGAGAAAAACAACAGATCAATGGAACAGAATAGAGAATCCAGAAATAGACCCACATATATGAGGACAACTGATTTTTGACCAAGATGCAAAGACAGTTTAGTGGAAAAAAGATAATCTTCTCAACAAATGGCATTAGAAGAGTTACAGATCTATATCTATATGCAAAAAAGTGAATAATAAATGAACTTTGATTCATAGCTTGTATCATACATAAAAATTAAGTCAAGCTGAATCATAAATCTGAATATAAAACCTAAAACTATAAAACTTCTAGAATAATATAAGGAGAAAATATTTGTGACCTTAGATTAGACAAAGATTTCTTTGATACAGTATAAAAAGTTTGAGCATTCACTGTATGATTCAATTTGCAAAAAATTCTAGAAAATGCAAAGAAAAAGTTAAGTTGGATTTCATCAAAATTAAAAATTTCTGCTCTTCAAAAGTCATTACTAGCAGATTGAAAAGCTGCAGAGGAAAAAAACAATATTTGAAGGGCATATATCTGATAAAGGACTTGTATCCAGAATGCATAAAGAATTCTTAAATCTCAATAATAAGAAAACAAACAACCCAATCGAAAAATGGGCAAAAGATTTGAACAGACTCTTCACCAAAAAAGATATACAGATGGCAAATAAGCATGTGAAAAGATGCTCAACCTCATCAGTCCTTAGAGAAATGCAAACTAAAACCACGATGAGACACCACTACATACCTATGAGAATGCCTAAAATAAAAGAGTCTGACCAAGTGTTCAGAGAATGTAGAGCAATTGGAACTCTCATGCACTGCTAGTGGTAATATAAAATGGTATAGCCATACTGGAAAACAGTTTGGCAGTTTCTCAAAAAGTTTAAAATCCACCTGCTATGCAATCTAGCCGTCCCACTCTAAGATATTTACTCAGGAGAAAAGAAAGCATATATCCATATAAAGACTTGTGTCTGATTCTTTATAATGGCTTCATTTGTAATAGCCAAAAACTAGATACAACCCAAATGTCCATCAACAGATGAATGAATAAACAGTGGCATATTTATACAAAGGAATACCACTTAGCAATAAAAAGAAATGAACTTTTGATATACACTACAGCTTGAATGATTGTCAAAATAATTATGCTGACAGAACGAGGCCAGACTAAAGAGTATATACTGTGTGATTCCATTTGTAAAAAATTCTAGAAAATGCACACTAATGTTAGTGACAAAATGCACATCAATTGTTGTCTGAGAAAATCAGCAAAAACAAAAGTCGATTCTTTGTAAAGATCAACAAAATTGACAAATTTTTAGCTAGACTGACCAAGAAAGAAGATTCAAATTACTAAAGTCAGTAGCAAAATAGGGGACATTAATACCAACGCTACAGAAGTAAAAATGATTGCAAGGATATAGTATGAACAATTGTATGCTAACAAATGAGATAACCTAGATAAAATGGACAAATTTATAGAAAGATATAAACTACGCAAATGACTCAAGAAGAAACAGAAAATCTGAATAGACCTATAACAAGTAATTTTCTTGTGTCTAGAAATTTTACCATTCCATCTAAGGTTGGTAGTAAAGTTGATCTTTACAAAGAACCAACTTTTGGTTGTGTTGATTTTCTCTATTTTTTTTTATTCTGTATTTCATTTATTTCTACTCTAATAATCTTTATTATTTTCTTCCATCTCCTTACTTTGGGTTTAATTTGTTCTTATTTTCTAGATTCTTAAGGTGTAAGGTTATGTTATCAATTTGAGATTGTTCTTTTATAATATAGGTATTTACAGGTATAAATTTCCCTCTAAGCCCTGTGATTAGTTTTGGCATGTTGTATTTTTAATTCATCTCAATATATTTTCTAATATCACTTATGATTTCTTCTTTCACCCATCGGTCATTTAGGAGTGTGATGCTTATTTTCCAGATATTTGTGAATTTCATTCTGTTATTGATTTCTACCTTTATTTCACTGGCTGGAGAAGATACTCTGCATGATTTAAAATCCTTTTAAATCCATTGAGGCTTGTTTTATGGCCTAATGTGTAGTCTAGCCTGCAAAATGTTCAGTGTGCACTTGACAAGAATACATGTTCTGCTCTTGTTTAGTGGCATGGTCTGTAGGCGTCTGTTCAGTCTAGTTGATTTACATATAGGGTTGTTCAAGTCTTTCCTTGTTGACCTTTTGTCTAGTTGTTCTATTCATTATTGAAAGTGAGGTATTGAAATCTCTAACTATTATTGTTGAATTGTCTATTTCTCCCTTCAGTCTGTCAGTTTTTGATTCACATATTTTGGGCTCTTTGGTTAGGTACATATATGTTTATAACTGTTATATTTTCTTGATAGATTGAACCTTTTATCATTATAAAATGTCCTTCCTTGTCTCTAGTAACAATATTTGTCATAAAGTCTATCTTGTCTAATATTAGTATAGCCACTCCAGCTGTTTCTGGGGTTGGTGTTTACGTGGTTTATCTTTTCCCATCCCTTTACTTTTAACTATTTATGTCTTTAAATCTAAAGTGTGTCTTTTGTAGACAGCATTTAGTTAGATCACTTTTTAAAAAATCCATTCTATCCATTTTGGATCACGTTTTTTTAATCCATTCCACCAATTTCTGCCTTTTCATTGGAGTGTTTAATCCAATGAATGTAAATTTACTTTAATCACTAATAAGTTAGAATTTATATCTGCCATTTTATTATTTGTTTTCTATATGTTTTATGGCTTTTGTGTTCCTTTATTCCTCCATTTCTGCCTTCTTTTGTGTTAAATAGATAATTGCTTGTGTATCTTTTAAATTCTCCTGTTATTTCTTTTATTATATATACTTTTTGAGTTATTTCCTTAGTGGTTGCCCCGGGGGTTATAATTAATACCTTAATCTATAACAGTCTAGTTTGGATTAATACCAAGTTAATTTCAACAGCATACAAAATTTTGCTCCTTTGTAGTTCTATTCCCTTCCTTATCTTTTGTGCTATTATTGTCATACAAATTACATCTTTATACATCGTATGCCCAATGACACAGATTTATGACTATTACTTTATGCAGCTGTCTTTTGAATCAGATAGGAAAAAAAGCATTACAAACAATTATAATACATTATATTTATATTATCTTTTGTATTTCCCTATGTATTTACCCTTACTAGGTCTCTTTATTCTTTTTTTTATGTGAATTTTAGTTACTGTCTAGTGTCTTTTCCATTCAGCCTGATTGACTTCCTTCTGCATTTTTTGTAGGGAAGCTCTGCTAGGAAAGGATACTCTCAGTTTTTATATGGGAGTGTCTTAATTTCTCCTTCATTTTGCCCCCAGGGAAAAGGCTGTTCTGAGTTAGGTCAAATGAAGACAAGCCTTGCTAGTGAAGTTTTCCAGAGAACTGCCAGGCATATAAAATAATGACAATCTTCTAACAACAGGACTTTAAAAGAACTCCAGCCTCATTTTGACCTTTCCAGTGGTTGCTAAAAAACAAACAAAACCAAACCAATTGCTGTTGAGTTGATTCTGATCTCTGGTGACCCCATATATGCAGAGTAGTACTACATTCCATAAGGTGTTCAAGGCTGTGATCTTTCAGAAGTAGATTGCCAAGCCTTTCTTCCAAGGTGCCTCTGGGTGAGTTTGAATCACCCACTTTTTGGTTAGTAGTCAAGCACTTAACCATTTGCACCACCCAGAGACTCTAGTGGCTGTTAGGTTGCTGGTTTTCATTGACAATGTTGGCTGCTGATTTTTTTTTTTTCAGTCTTTTTTTTCTTGTTGTCTTTTTTAATATTTCATTGTGTTTTAGGTGAAAGTTTACACAGCAAATTAGGTTCCCATTTAACAATTTTTATACAAATTGTTCCATGACATTGGTTACTGTTTTCGAAATGTGTCAGCATTCTCATTTCCATTCTGTTTGTTTTGTTTCCATTTATCTAGCTTCCTTGCCCTTCTTGCCTTCTCTTCTTTGCTTTTGGGTAAATGTTGACCATCTGGTCTCGTATAGTTGATTGTTTAAGTAAGCACATTCCTCAAGAGTGATATTGTTTATTTTGTAAGCCAGTCTATTATTTGGCTGAAAGGTGACCTCCAGGAGTGGCTTCAGTTCCAAATTAAAAGAGTATCTCAGGGTGATGGTCTCAGGGTTCCTCTAGTCTCTATAAGTTCAGTAAGTTTGGTCTTTTTTAGGAATTTGAATTTTGTTGTACATTTGTCTCCTATCCTATCTGGGACCTTCTATTGTGTTTCTGGTCAGAACGGTTGGTAGTGGTTGGCTGTTGATTTTTAAGACTGCCACGGAGCTGGGGGGAGGGAGACCGCGATAGGGCAAGTCAAAAATGCCACAACACTCTAGGTCCTTACCCAGCTTCAGCCATTTTTCTTGAATAAATGTTTTCTGAATTGTTCCAAGTCTTTGGTTAATTTCCAGAGTTCTGAGAAAGTTGATTTTGACACTTGCCCAGTGTTCTCTTTACTTTTATGCAGGAGAGGATTTTTGGAGATTTTTTTAGTTCATCACCCTGATGACATTACTGCCATATATATTCACTTTTGTGTGGGCCTGTTATTAAGCTATTATCCCCAAATCCCATCCTTGAGGGTCTGTTTCCTGAGATTGCTGCTAATCTCCACGTCCTTTATCAGTCAGCGTCCAGTTAGATAAACTGAAGCCCTACATGTTATTTTGACGGAGATAACTTTAGTACAGGAAAGTGGTTAAGTGAGTGTTGGAGTACTGAAAAGGCAAAAAAGGAACAGTCACAGAGGTAGCAGAGAGATAGTAATTGCAGGAAGGGATTATCCCCTTTAGGGTTGGGGAAGAAAAAGAGTCTGGGTCCATCAGAACACAGGAGCTCGGAGGAGGGGCCTCGCATAGGTAAGGCACAGACATCTGAGAAGTGAGTGCTGCCTGGCTATTCTGTTGCCTTAGGAGCTTCGAGAAGGGACCCTGTGGAGCTGGGATTCAGAAGCTTGAAGAGGGAGCATTTCCTAGATGCGTCTGGCACCTTAGAAGCTTGGAATAAGGACCACACAAAGCTGAGACTTAGATTTTGAAGATGGGGTGAGGATGCCTGGTTGCAGTTAGCACCTCTGTGGGGTCATGAAGAGTCTATTTCTGGGAGTATGGAAAGAAGTTGGACGTTAGAACCATCAACCGTCACTGCTAGAGAGGAGGGGCATTCCTGGGGCAAGATGGTCAGGGTCAATTGGCAGACGGGAAGAGCAACTTCCTTCTTCCCCATCACTTTTGCAGACTCCCTCTAGAACCCCCATTGGCAGAGTCTAACAAACAGTCAGTTGGGAAAGCAGAAATGTGATTTGAAGAGGCCCAGCATCAGCATCCCGAAGCATAGAATGGAAAGATGGCTTGGAGCTGAGAGGCAGTAGTTAGCACACTGAGGGAAGTATAAATGCAGACAGAAAATGTAATGTAACAGACGGTTTGGGGATGATATCTCTGACTCAACAGTGATAGTTGTAGTTAATAGTTAAAAGAATAAACATGACTTAATAATGATTATTTTTTTTAAACTGGCAAGATCTATCTGTGTACTGACAACACTTATGGTAGAAGTTCTTTACATTTCTTCTACAAGTGCCATCATAATTAGTTACTGTATATATAGGGGAGGGCTATTGGTTTTTTATATTAATTTGTATCAGTTTATCTTATCAAAGTCTTTAGTTCTAATATTTTTTAGTCACTTCAGTAGATTTTCTAGCGACTCGTCTGATCTGTAAATTATTATAATTTTGTCTTCTTTTGGTAGTTAAACTTTACTTACATGTCTCCTACTTTAGAGTAATAGGTAGAGTTTCTAGAAGCGTAACACACTGTTGTGATGATGATAGGTATCCTTGTCCTTTTTTCTTGATTTTAATTGAGAATACCACTCATCAAAAATTTTCTGTTAAGTCTGATGATGACAGTTGATTTAAGCTAGATATTCTTTATCATATTAAGAAAGTATCTTTGTAAATCTAGTTTGTTAAATTCTTTTAAAATGTTAGGTTGTTGTTGTTAGGTGCTGTCGAGTCGGTTCTGACTCATAACGATCCTGTGTACAAAAGAATGAAACACTGCTCGGTTCTGGGTCATCCTCACAATCGTTGTTATGCTTGAGCCCATTGTGGCAGCCACTGTGTCAATCCATTTCATTGAGGGTCTTCCTCTTTTTTGCTGACCCTCTACTTTACCAAGCATGATGTCCCTCTCCAGGGACTGGTGCCTCCTGATAACATGCCCAAAGTACATGAGACGAAGTCTTGCTAAAATATTAGCTACTAGTGTTGAATTTTATTAAATGCCTTCTGGGGATGTCTATTTATATTACATGATTTATTCTATTTGGCCAATTGATATCATTTTATTAATAGATTTCCTAATATTAAATTTTTACTGAATTTCCACTAGATAGTTGTGAGATAAAGGAAATGGAGATATTTGTTTTCTTAAATACTGTCATGTATTTATTCAATTTTCTATAGTGTGTATAAGTTTTATAATTAGAAACATATACATTTTTTAAAAATCATAAAACTGTAGAAAAGTCAAGTTAAATATCTGATCTCTGTATACAGAAATATCAGATAAATGTAAATAGAATGGAGAAAATCTCAAAGGATTTTATGACAAGAAAATGTAAAACTCTGTATGTTCAAGAAATATATATAAAGTTTAAATAAAAACCGGGCAAATACACCTTCAACAAATATTACAAGCCAAGGACTTAATTCTTACTCTGGAGGCGGTCCTTTAAATAAATAGTGATCAAAAAACAAAAAATCATTTGTAGATAAATTGGCTAATGAACAGGAAAAGATAATCTAAAACAAAGGAAATGAAAAATAGCCAATACCTATACGGAAAGCGGACACCAGTGTTGTAGACATTTAGATTATATTGAGATACTGTGTTCATCTAAGAAATCAGCCCAAGATTCTTGAAATGATATTACTCAAATGTTGGTGAGCGTGCAGTTTGAGAGGGAAATTCACATATTCTTGCTTTAAGTGTAGGCGGCAGGGGTGGATTATCTGATAGGCAAGGTAAGTAAGGTGCTTACCTTGCTTACCAAATAATCTGTAGTGAACAATGTCACATGTGGTAAAAACTCATGTGAAATTGTTCAGTACAGATTAGTAAGTAAGCACAAGTAAGCCTGTGCTTACCTGTGCTTACTGGGTCATCCGCCCCTGTCAGGGATTGTAAATTAGAAAAGAGGCTTTGATTCTGTAGCAAGGTGCTGTGGGATTGGGAGAGAGACAGATGCCAGTCATACGTAGAAGCAGAATCTTTGATTTGGTAAAAAAAAATGTGAAATTGTTAACTATAGATGATCTGATAAGCAAAGTAAGGACCGTGCTTATCTTGCCTATTAGATAATCCACCCATGGACAGATGCCAGCCGTACCTAGAAGAAGAATATCTGATGTGGCGAAAAACAAATACGATCTGGGAGGCAAGGTAAGCACTGCCCCTGGTAGGTGGTATAAACTGTTTGGAAAGCGATACGGCAATATTTCAAGGGTCTGGAAAACATTCATACATTTTGACTCAGTAAGGGGGAAAAATCTGAAAAACAAAAGATGATTTATAGATAAAGAATTTCAATAGGGTGATGGTTTTAATTGCGAAAATGTGCTAAAGTATCCAAGTCCATCATTAGCACATAAATAGGAGTCAGTGTTTTGCATCTATTAATATGATCATGAAGGATTTCTAATCTCATGGGAAGATACTACTGACAGAATATTAAATTTTAAAAATGTACAAATTTTATAGTCAGCTAAATTGAAAATTTGTTTAAAATGCAAAGAAAAAAGGTAAGGTAAAACAAACATGAATTTTTTTTTTTTTGAAGAGGCATTCCTCTTTTAATTGATTTCATTTTCTCTATGAACTTAGTTCATTCAGGTTTTCAACCTTTTGAGTCCACTATATATAAAAACAAAAACCAAACCGGTTGCTGTCGAGTCGGTTCCGACTCATAGTGACCGTTTAGGACAGAGTAGAACTGCGCCACAGCGTTTCTAAGGCTGTCATCTTTATAGAAGTGGACTGCCGCCTCTTCCTACCGCAGAGCGGCCGGTGGGTTCCAACCGTGGACTTTTCGGTTAGCAGTGGAGCATATAGTTCTGGAAAATCATCTATTTTTTTTTTTTTTTTTTAGCATTTGAACTTTATTAGCTTTGGGTTGGAAAAAATTTGCTTAGAAATAAACAAAATCTTCCCAGCTTTCTCTATCCCCCATGTTGTTTCTGAATTGTGTATATGTTTTCTGCCGCTTCACTTGGTCGGCTTGTCGGAGTTTGGACTATTTTACTGATTTTTCTATGTACAGATCCAACTCTTGGATTTATTTATAAGTTCTATTATTTTTCTGTCTTCTTCCGTAGTTACCTTTTATGTGTTTTTTTCTTCATTATCTTCTTTCTCTTGGCTTCCTTAGGGATTTTTTTTCCAGTAGATTTTTTCTGACTTTATTTGAATGCCTTTTCTTTCTTTTATAAATAACAGAGATTTTAAAGCTATACTTTTAACTCTTATTGCAACTGTGATAAAATCCCACAAGTTTTGATATATTTTATTCCCATCTCCATTATTGGAGCCACTGATTATTAACAGGGGTTTTAGAATTGTTTATTACTGGTTTTCTTTCCTTAAACCTTGGTTATTAGTTAATCATTTTCCTCTTCTCCTCCCCCCACCCTCTCCATTCCTCCCAGCTGTCATTAGAGAATATGGCAGAGCTCAGGCAGCTTCAGAAAGTAGTTTTGCTGCATGCCGGTGGGGAAGAGGGACGTGGCTGGGTGACTCTTGTGTCTATGAAATCCCTGATAGTGGGGAACTGTGAGGAGGAGTCAGACCTTTTCCCTTCTTCAGAACCAACCATGCTTTTCTGGCTCAGAATTCAGGGGCGGATTATCCAATCAGTAAGGTAAGCATGGCACTTACTTTGCTTACCAGATCATCTATAATGAACAGTTTCACTTATTTTATTTTATTTTTTTTACCACATCAAAGATTCTGCTTCTAGGTATGGCTGACATCTGTCTCTCTCCCAATCCCACAGCACCTTCCTACAGAATCAAAACCTCTTCTCAAATACACAATCCCTGACAGGGGCGGATGACCCAGTAAGCAAGGCAAGCATGGGTTTACTTGTGCTTACTCACTAATCTGTAGTGAACAATTTCACATGGGTTTCACTACATGTGAAAGATGTGATAAAACCCATGTGAAACTTCACCAGCGATGATCTGGTAAGTTTACCTTATTAGATAATCCGCCTCGGTTTAGACGGCACAATGAGCCACAATTGTATTTTGCACAACAGCCCACACTGCTGCATTTAATGGAAATAACTCTGGATTATGACACATACAGCCCTTGTGGCTCAGTGGTTAACAGCTCAGGCCGTTAGCCAAAGTGTCGGCGGTTCGAATCCACCAACTGCTCCTTGGAAACCCTATGGGGCAGTTCTACTCTGTCCTACAGGATCACTAGAAGTCAGAATTGACTCGATGGCAACGGGTGTGGTTTTGGTTTATGACGCATAGTCTTCTTTTAACTTAGCGTAGTCACTCTTTCTTTCTTTTTTTGTTGGGCCTGCTTCCATGGGAAATTGGAAGAGGGCATTCCAGATATGGTAGGACAACAAGTTACCACTTTTAGCCTCCTTTTAAAAACATAATGCCTTGAGGAAGTGTTACTTTGGTAGTGGTGAAATAGGCAAAAAGCTTTAAGAACCTGTTCTTTGTTAGAGCCCAAACCACCTATAGGCAGATAATGTTAGAGCCGATATTTCTGTTCAATTTCTCTGCTAAGTTCTAGAGGTCTTCCCTTCAGTTTTCTATGTGTACTTCAAACTCAACATTCAAAAACCAAACCCGTTGCCATCAAGTTGATTGTGACTCATAGTGACCCTCTAGGACAGAGCAGAACTGCCCCATAGGGTTTCCAAGGCTGTGATCTTTACTGGAAGCAGACTGCCATATCTTTCTCCCATGGAGCGGCTGGCGGGTTTTAACTGCCAGCCTTTTGGTTAGCAGCTGGGCACTAACCATTGTGTCACCCTGGCTCCTTAAACTCAACATAGCAAACCCAAAACCCAACATCTTTCTTTCCAAACTCTTTTCTCTACCTCTGTTTTCTATTTTGTTGGCTGGCACCGCCATCCAACCAGTTTCCCAAGCCAGAATCCTTCTACATCCTTCACTTTCTAGGTCATGCAGAATCTTCATAGATTTGATAGCGGTCCTCACATCATTGCCTCAAGCAGGCCTCCACTATCTCATATCTGAATTATCATGGTAGCCTCCCACCTGGTCTTGCTGCCTCTCCATTTGGTCCATCTCTACAAAGCTGCTAGAATAATCTTTCTAACACGCAAATTGGATTATGTCACTCCCTTATTCAACGTGGCTTTCAGGATGAAGTTCAAATTTCTCAGCTTCCAGCAAGGCCCTTCAAGGATTTGCCTTTGCTTGTTTCCTCATTCTCAGAGTTCACCACTTTCCATTTTACACCACTTGCCCCAGCCATACAGCAAAGGTCACCTAAGGCATTATTATATTTTGAATATTAATAAAAAATTCTTTATTTTGAAATAATTTCAAACTTACAGAAAAATTGAAAAACTCTCATATATCCATCACCTAGATTCATCAGTTGGTAACATTTTACAACACTGGCTTTATCTATCTATCTACCTAATATCCATCTGTCTGTCTGTCTGTCTGTCTATCTGTCTACCTACCTTCCTACCTGTCTATCTCCCAATCTACTACTATTATTACTTGTTTTCTGAGCCATTTGAGAGTATGTTGTAGACATTACGCTCCTTTTATCCCTAAATACTTCAGTGCATATTTCTTAAGAACAAAGGCATTCACTCACACAAACACAGGAAATTTAACTTCAATAAAATATCACCCAACCTATAGAACTTATTCAGATTTTGCCAATTTTTGTAGCAGATTTTTGTGTGTGCGCTCTAGGATTCAGGCTGGGATTACTCCCTGCATGTAATTGTCATGTCTCTTTAGTGGTCTTTAATATGGACAGTTGGAGTCCCTGGGCAGTGCAAATGGTTAATCTCTTGGCTACTGCTAACCAAAAAGTTGGAGGTTTGAGCCCACACAGAGGTGCCTCAGAAGAAAGGCATGGCAATCTACTTCTGAAAAATCAGTCATTGAAAACCCTATGGAGCACAGTTCCACTCTGACACGCACTGGGACAGCATGAGTTGAAGTCGACTTGATGGCAACTGGTTTGGTTAACCTGGACAGTTAGTTTTTTTTTTTTTTTTTTTTTTTAATAAGCCTCCATGGTGTCTTCCAGTCTGTTCTATCTGCCTAGATTACCCTTTCCCTCTTTCTTCATCCAGTTAACGCTTACGTCTTCCAAACCAGCACTGACAGCCACTTGCCCTGACTTGCCTTTCCAGATTTTCCAAATCTCCGCTCCTGTTGCACAATGTGAAAATCTTCATCTTTGCACTAATCATACTGCTTTTCTTATCTGACTTGTAAGCCACCCAAAGACAGGCATCAGGCCTTACTCAATTTTTATCACCAGTGCCCAGTAGAGTGTTGGACATGAAGTTTGTGCTCAATACATATATTTTGAATAGGTGACTGCTTTTATGAATGAATATTTAACATCCAGGGTTTAATGCGCTTCACATCCAAAGATCTCCTTCCGACTTAAAAAACTGTGGGGAAATAGGCTGATGTGAGTGTGAATTGCTGTCATCTATTGAGAAGGTAATCTGGCAATATCTAATAAAGTTTAAGTTTAAAGAATTAAAAAATCCTGTTTTAGGGACTTCCTCCTGTGATGAAACCACAGCACGTAAGGACATCAGTGCAAGGACATTTATCACACCCTCATTTATTGTAATAAAAAAAATACCAGGCACAGCCGAAATGGTCATCAGTAGAAGAATGTTGTTGTCGTTGCTAGGTGCCGTCCAGTCGGTTCTGACTCATAGCGACCCTGTGTGCAACAGAACGAAACACTGCTCAGTCCTGCACCATCTTCATGATTGTTATGCTTGAGCCCACTGTTGCAGCCACTGTCAATTGATCTCGTTGAGGGTCTTCCTTTTTTCTGCTTACCCTCCACTTTCAACTAGAAGAATAGTTGAATATTGTGGAATACTTATTCAATAAAAAAGGAATGAATATTGTAATACATCCACATAATGAAAAGGAATGAACTCATAGCCATCATGTTGAACGAAAGAAACCCAACGCTAATGGTGTGAACTTCATGACTGTGTTTGTAGGTAATTCTAGAAGAGGCAAAAATCAGATCAGTGGTTGGGTTTGACTAGGAAGAGGCATGAGCGAACTTCCTGGAGCGATAGAAGTGTTCTATATCTTGATAGGGGTGTGAAGTTCCATGGGTATATGCATTTGCCAAAACTGGCTAAACTGTACAGTTAAGGTCTGCCTCAATAACACTGTTATTGAAAAAATGTGCAAAATTCCTGAGCTAATTGTTTTGCCCTGGGGGCTATAACTTTCTGTGAAAGAAGTACCTGTGCATAAGGATACGTGTGCAAGGAAGTTTGTTGCAACAGTATTTATGGTAGTAAAACAATCGCCACAATAGCAAAAACCTGGAAACAACCTAAATATTCATCTATTGAGGAAAAGTTAATTTTTTTGATATATTCACAATGGAAAGTAATATAACTACTTAAAAGGATAAGTATAATTTAAAAGTACTAATCTGGAGGGATGTGCGTGATGTATTTTTAAGTGAATACATCAACAAAAATACAAATTGTTGAACAGGGTGTCCAGTCTATTGTTTTTATAAAAGTCGGAAACATATTTTTATAATTATAAATATTTGTATAGCATATGGGAAAAGGTATGGGGAAATTTACACCAAACTTAACATAGAGAATGTAGCATGAATTACAACAATGAGTAGGTATTACTTTTATAATTTAAAAAAAAACCAATAAAATGAATTCATTCATCAAAAAATGAATGCAAAGGAACGGAGAGTAGTAATATAAATCTGAAATAAAACTAGTTGGAAAACTACTTTTACTATTGGACTAAAAATATAGTTAATGCTTGGCTCAATTCCAATTATCATTCTGTTCCAACTGTCCTTTGCCTATTTGTTGAATGAAACTGTTGAATGAGTGATATAAAGTGTCCTGGGTGGGGGGGAACACATGAAAAACATGGTATTGTGGTTCCATTCAAGCTCAGGGTGTGAGTGAATCAGTAGTTTAAGACTGGCGAGCCACCAAGTTAGCAAATTTAACAACTTTTGGCAAATATGATTGATGTTGTGGGGGTGAGGCAGAGATGTTTGCAACACGCACCGCAGTTATTTGGCCAAAACTGTGTTTGAGGGGTGCGCAGTCATGATGTACACAGAACCGACAAAACGAAAAACACATGTGTGTGTGGTCGGGCTTGTCCTTCTGGCTAAACCAGTCCTCAGACGAACACACTCAAGCTCTCCTGTGTTTTTATGGAGGCAGTGTGCTGTAAGAGAAAGAGGGTGAAAAAACAAACAGTGAAAATCACACAAAAAGCCCAGGCTTCCGGGTAGGAGAGGCAAGGGCTTCACTCCCGGCTCCGCCACTTGAGAGTATACCTTTGGCCATCGTTAACTTCTTCCAGCCTCAGTTCCCCCGTGCCGTGTGATTGTGCATTGAAAGGAGACAGCACAGTGCCTGGCACGTATTAAATGCTGGAAAATATATAATATAATCCTGTTGTTGTTAGTTGCTGTGGAGTTGTTTCTGACTTGCGGTGACCCCAGTGTGTGCAGAGTAGAATTGCTCCATCGGGTTTTCAAGCCCGTGACCTCTGGGAAGCAGATCACTAGGCCTGTCTCCCGAGGCACCTCTGGGTGAGTTCTAATAGCCAGACTTGTGACTAGTAGTCGAGTGCTTAACGATTTGTACCACCCAGGGACTCCTTACAGAATATACAATATTATATAATAAATGTGTAATACCTGGTATTTTTCCTTTGGAACTCCTGATCCTAGGAGTGAAGCTAGCTCAGAAGAAAAGGGGTTTATCTAGGCACAGCAGGTGACTTTCCAAATTTCACTTACATTCTGCATCTCTACTCCTCTCCATAGATTCTGCAACTTCCTTTGCCCCACTCCTGCCTTTTTGTCTTGAGCTGTACAGTGTTAGCAGATAGGGCCCTTAAGTCTGCATTTGTGCTACAGGAGGCAGCAAGCTATACTGAAGTGGCTTTCTCTATGTGTGTTGAGTTGGCTTGACTGATAACAGATTAGAGACAGTGAGTGGGCTTTGAAATTAAAGCACGGACTGTAGTGGGGAAAATGAAAGATCTTACGTTTTTGATCAAAGGATGATATCTTCCAGTTTGGAAAAGGGGTTGTTTTGCCTGCCAAGGCCTCTGATACTCTGTTACCTACTTACCCTCGGGAAGAATTAATTTCATACCTATTATATCACTACATACAGAAATGGATATACATCTCCTCAGCCATTTTGCTTTCCTTTTTCAACTCCTGTCTTCCAATCTGGCCTCCAGGTAGAGTGCCCTGGGATTCTTAACCTAAATGGCAATGGAACAATTCTCTGGCTCCTTGGTCTTTATTAAATATTCACTACTACTTACTCTCTTGTACATAGTGGCGCTATGGATCAGAACCGACTCCACAGCGCCTAGTAACAACAACTAGCAGGTGTCAAACTTTAAATAAAACGAGGGTATAAGATAAAATGAAGGATGTGTGTTGAATGCTTGATATTTACTGGGATCATTTCTGGTATCAGTCCACAGGACCCGGTTTCGTGTTAGTAGTAACATGAGCTGAGGGAGAGTTGTGAATGTAGACAGTGCCAGGGCAGTCCAAAGAGAGTCTACACCAAAGAGTGTGTTAGTCTATGGGTACCTGAATCTGGCTTACCCCAGTGTTCATATCAGCATACTGTTGTACCTGTCTCTATACTCTCAAAGACAGCACTGTGGAGTGGTTCAAGCGCAGTGCCAGAATCATACTTCTTGGGTTCAAATCCTGGTTCTGCCACTTGTTACTTGTTTGACCTTGGGCAAATGGCTAAACCTTTCTGTGCCTCAGTTTCCTCATCTGTAAAAGAAGATAATAACAAAAATGACTTCATAGGATTAGTATGAAGATGCAGCCAGTGTATGGAAAGCACTTTGAACTGTGTGGCTCAGAGAAAAGGCACAATTAATGTTAGCCACTTTATTGTACCTTAATATCTGAGAGGAAGGTGGTCTTTTACCCTCCACCTCCTGGGGAATTTCGGTGTCATGTTTATGACCACTTTTAGCATCTTCAGTCTCTTTCTCTCTGTCCCCTTCTATCTTTAAACAAGTTCTACCAATCCTACTTAAAAATTCTCTTGAGTCTCCTTGACCTTGAACTAACTTCTCTATTTGTTCACCTCATGTCCTCCCTTTTACATTCCTTGCAATTTGCTTTTCTTAAAGAATATATAACGTATACATTCTGACCATGTGGTTCAGGACCTGGGGCTGGAGACAGAAAGGATCAGGTTTATGGCTATGGGGTGGAGACTAGGGAAACCACATGCAAGGTTTAGAACAAAGATGGGGTCAGAGAGAGAGAGGGAACAATCATCAGATCCAATGAGACCTAAGCAAAGAGTAGAAAACTGGTATAGCATTTTGTGATTGGGGATGAGGAAGAGGAGAAAGCTGGTCCTGACAGAGACTCACTCCCTGGGTCACTGAGATATAGAGCTAGGCACACTATCTGAGGGTGACTTTGGCTCATCTAAGGTGCCCTGAGGAGTCCTGGTGATAGAGTGGTTAAGACCTTGGCTGCTAACCAAAAGGTCAGCAGTTCAAATCCACCAGCCACTCCTGGGAAAACCTATGGGGCAATTCTACTCTGTCCTATAGGATAGCTATGAGTCAGAATCGACTTCATGGCACCTAACAACAACAACAAGGAGCCCTGATGTTGCCATAGTTAAGCTCTTGACTGCTAACTGGAAGGTCAGCAGTTCGAACCCACCAACTGCTCTGTGGGAGAAAGATGTGACAGTCTGCTTCTATAAAAATTACAGCCTAGGAAACCCTATGGGGAAGCTCTGCTCTGTCCTATAGGGTCGCTGTGAGTTGGAAACGACTTGACACAACGGGTTTGGTTTGATGTTTTTTGGCTCATTTATAGGTGGGGAGGGAGCCACAAACATGCCAATCTGTCCATGTAATTACAAAAGCCAAAGTAAATGGTTAATTTTCATTCTCTTTGGCCTTTTGACTTTTAGCCAACGTCCTTGTTTTGGGCTTTCACATCATTCCTTCTTCTGTTTTCTTGTCATAGGATTGGTGAAGGAGCCTCCAGGTGTGCTTGGGCCTGAGCAGCTTAGATTAGTGGAGAACCAGAAGAAGACAGATTAGGACAGCCTGGGTTTGGAGGAGCCACCTGGAGGCAGGATGCATCCTCTGTTGAGGAAAGTTGCCTGCACTTGAATAGTCAAGGGACACAGTGGGTGTGGGAAACTGAGATCTGCCTTGGATAGGCATGGATGTTTAGCTAGGAGTGAATCTATAGACCAGGCCATTGACTGAGGTCTTGTGTAAGTAATAAAGACCAAAAAGAAGTGAGTAGTGATGTAGGTGGAAAACCAAGGGGGAGAAGTACCCCAGAAGCCAAGTGAAGAGTGTTTTAATGAGAAAGGAGTGATCAGCTGAGCCAAAGTAAAATGAGGACTGAGTATTGATCATTGTAGAACTCAACAAGAGCAGTTTTAGTAGAGTATCAGAGTAAAAGCTTGGCTGGAGTGGGTTCAAGAAGAGAGTGGAAGGAGAATTGGACACAGTGAGTATGGATAACTCAAGGAGTTGAACTGTAAAGAGAAGGGGAAAAACAAAACAAAAAAATGGAGCAGTTGTTAGAAGGGTAGAATCAGGGGAAGCTTTTTAAACATGAGAGCGTGCTGGTATGCTGGTGGGTGATCCAGTAGACAGGGAAAGATTGATGACTTAGGACAGAGAAGGAAAATTGTTGGAGCAATGTCCTTGGGTGGGTGAGAAGAGATAGGATCTAGTGTGCATGCGCTGGGATTAACTTTAGCTAGAAGCACCAGTAGTTTCTCTATTGTAGGAGGAGGGAAAGCAGAACACATGAACATAGATGCCAGAAAGCAAGTACATGTGGTAGTGGGAGCCTTTATCAGTTCTTTTCTGACTGCTTCTATTTTTCAATGAAATAGAAAGTAAAGACATTGAGTAAAAAGGGAAGTGTTAGAGTTTTGAACAGTGATAAGAAAGTCTGAATGGTTTTCTGGGAGGGTGGGAGAGTGAATGCACAGGAGAAATAAAATATAATTTATGAGTGACATTAAAAGCCCATGTATAGTAAGGTCAGTTATGATTGCTGAGGGAGTTGGATTTAAGCAGTTGTAGTTTTCCCGCCTGAGTAGCCTGAGATAAGAGATAGACGAGACAGTTGTGTGTGTGTGCAAGGAGGCTATTAAAAGGATAGACTATGAATTGTACGCTGGTTAAGAAGGAAAATGACAACATGAGGTGAATAAGGTTCTGGTGGGATCAGAGGACTGTTAGAATTGTAGTAATAGTAAGCTGGAAAGGTAGGAAGTGGCAATAGAGTGGGATTCATGGAATTGAGATCATGGAAGGGACAAGTTATTGATAACGACAAGGTCTAGCATATGACCATGGAAGTGAGTGGCCAATGTAAGGTGAATGAATGATAAGATCATTGGAGGAGAGAAGGTCAAGGAATGGAGAGACCAAATTATTGAAAAGACTGCCTATGTGAATTGAAAATCTTGAAGAATTATGACAGTAATGTTGTGAGCTAGAGCTAAAATCTTCAAGGAGTGGGTAGGTAGTTACTTGGAGGTAGTCTAACCAAAAAACCAAACCCATTGCCATTGAGTCAATTCTGACTCATAGCGATCCTATGAGGCAGAGTAGAACTGCCCCATAGGGTTTCCAAGCCCGTAAATCTTTACTGAAGCAGACTGCCACGTCTTTCTCCCGCGGAGTGGCTGGTGGGTTCAAACCACCAACCTTTTGGTTAGCAGCCAAATGTTTTAATCACTGCACACCAGGGCTCCTTCGGAGGTGGGTAGATGTCTATTATAAGAGGAGGAAATGTATACGAGAGTTTGATGCAATTCAAAGCTGGAAGTTTCAAGAGGAGAGAAGGAGAATGGGCTGGAAGTGGCAAAGTGGAGCACAAAAGGACACCTACTACAACTCCAAGGCCAGTGGTACAAGTGCCACCACTTAAGAATTCTAAAGCTTGAGTCTTCAGATTTAACAGCAAGATGAAATGAATGTTGAGAGCAGACTGAGGTTTTAGGAGATTTTGCGGATGATGGACCATGAATTCCTTAGGGCCCAGTAGAAGTGTGTCAGAAGTTGGGGCAGGGGGTGGATAGTGGAAGGTAGTGTCAGAAAATGGGGTAAACATTCCTTTATGGGGACTAGAGTTCTAGTGATGAAGGAGATTGGAGAGTTCTGGGCTTCTTTTGGAAACCAACACAAAAAGGAATAAAGGTATGATAAAATTAGTGTTAATAGTTGCAGAGAAAATGATAGTTTGAGGCTGTGAATTTAGAAGGAGAAAAAGGAGGGAGTCTTGTAGTAACACACAGGGTTCAGGGGCTCTCACCTAACCCTACCAATGAAGCTCTGAGGCTAGCAGAGAGGTATTATTACTCCCTCCTGTGAAGGCTAGATTGCTGTCCTTCTGAGGAGGATACAGAACCAGTGAGAATCAAGATCACGTGAGCCAGCTGGACACAGGGAAGATTACCTCAAGAGGGTACCCAGAAGGCCCAGACAGAACAGGACCCAGCAGCAATCTGGCCTTCCTGAAGGAAAGAAGTTCTCAAAATCTAGCACACACAGGGGCTGACTGACCAGTAAACTCGGTACCCATTGGTTTACAGTAAGCAAGGTACGCACAGGATTAACTGTGCTTTCTTACTCATCTGCAGTGAACAATTTCATGTCAAAGATGTAGTGAAGCCCAGGTGAAATTTTTCACTACAGATAGTTAAATTAGCGCAACGTGCATACCTTGCTTATTGAGTAATCCGTCCCTGAGCACACATCAGAAATATCTGGAGGCTTTGTTAAACGCTTCATTGCTGGGCCCCATCTACAGAATTCCTGATTCAGTAGATCTGGGGTGGAGCCAGAGAATTTGCACTTCTAACACATTCCCAGGTGATGCTGATGCTGCTGTTCTCAGAACAACACTCTGAGAGCCGCTGCTCAGAGCTAGGAGCATTCTCAAAGGTGCTTCCACTGCGCCACCAGGGCTCCTCCCGGGGGTAAACCAAAACCAAACCTGTTGCTGTTGAGTCCATTTCACCTCATAGCGACCCTACAGGACAGGGTAGAACTGCTCCATAGGATTTCCAAGGAGCAGCTGGGGGATTTGAACTGCTGACCTTTTGGTTAGCATCCGAGTTCTTAACCACTGTGCTACCAGGGCCGCTGAAATCTCCAGAAGAGGTAGGTACTCTCCCCGCACCCTCCCACCCCCCACCAAGTTCATTGGCCCTCAGGCATGGAGTGTTGTGTGCCATCAAGTGAATTCTGACTCATAGTAACCCTATAGGACAGAGTAGAACTGCCCCGTAGGGTTTCCAAGGCTGTGATTTTCACAGTAGAGAGCCCTGGTGACCCAGTGGTTAACTGCTCCTTGCTAACCAAAAGGTCAGCGGTTTGAATCCACTGGCTGCTCCATGGGAGAAAGATGTGGCAGTCTGCTTCCGTAAGGATTTACAGCCTTGGAAACCCTGTGGGGCAGTTTTCTCTTTCCTTACGGGTTACTCTGAGTCAGAATCGACTTGATGGCAGTGGGTAACCTTCATGGGAGCAGATCACCAGATTTTTACTCCCACAGAGCTGGTGGATTCAAATCATTGACTTTTATGGTTAGCAGTCAAGTGCTTAATGATTGTGCCACCAGTGAATCCTTAGGCACAGAGTACCTGAAAGCAATTGCCAAACCTGATCGGAGAAAGGAGCAGTTCTAACCTCTTGCCTGGGTAGACCTTTTGTTTCATGGGAAAGGCAGACAAAACATTGGCAGACAAAATGTGGACAGCTGCTTACTCATTTGGAGTAGCTGGGACAAGCCTGAGACTAGTTATCAGCCTGATGAAGGGAAAGTTGTGTCTGGGTGGCCATCACTGGGATACTCAGTGTCACGGATTGAATTGTGTCCCCCTAAAATATGTGTCAACTTGGCTAGGCCATGATTCCCAGTATTGTGTAGTTGCCCACCATTTTGTGATCTGATGTGACTATCCTATGTGTTCTAAATCCCAACCTCTATGATGTTAATGAGGCAGGATTAGAGGCAGTTATGTTAACGAGGCAGGACTCAATCTACAGGATTAGATTGTATTCTGAGTCAATTGCTTTTGAGATATAAACGAGAATCTAGCAGAGAGGTGAGGGACCTCGTTGCCACCGAGCAAGAAGAACCAGGAGTGGGGCATCTCCTTTGGACTCGGGCGTCCCAGTGCTGAGAAACTCCTAGACCAGGGGAAGATTGATGACAAGGACCTTCCCTTACAGCTGACAGAGAGAGAAAGCCTTCCCCTGGAGCTGGTGCCCTGAATTTGGACTTCTAGCCTCCTAGACTGTGAGAGAATAAATTTCTCTTTGTTAAAGTCATCCACTTGTGGTATTTCTCTTATAGCAGCACTGGATAACTAAGACACTCACTATTCACCGTGGGCATACTGCAGAGCGGGCTTATGCCCAGGGGAATCGCTGTAGGCATCCCTGATTGGAGGTTAAATTTGTTAATACTCTTCCTGTCAGTCAGGATTGGCTCAGGGGATGGGCAGAGAAGAGAGTGGTGAGCAAAGGCCCCGGCGTGTTCCACCGAGAGGGGTCAGGGACAGCTTGACAACACTTGCATCCCAACATTTCTCTGTCTTGCTAGCTCTCACCTACCCTAGGCTCCTATCTCCACATCCTTATTCTGGTTCCTCTGCTTGTCTCCATATTTGTCTTTTACTTTCCAGCTTTGAAAATTTTCTGTCTCTACTTTTCTGTCTGTTTCCACTCTGTCTATGTACATATCCAATTTTTCCCTTCCTGAACAATCAAATTCCCTGTGACCCTCTCAAGCTATTGCTTTCACTTGCTCCTTCCTGTTTTCATTCAGAATTCTGTCCCATGGAGAGAGTGCTCTCTCGTTCTCTCTCTTTAACAGGGACAAAGACTCTGGCTGTTTTTGACTAAATCTATTCTGGGAGACAGGCCCGACTCCGGTAGCAGTGAGAGTACCAAGTGGTGGCTTAACATGGCTTTAGCCTCTCTATAATTTCCATCAGCCTTCCAAAGCCACCCCAATTAAACATACAATGCAGTACAATTAGAGAATTTTCTATGCAATAAAGTTTTAAGACAAGTCCCTTTGCCCCTGCTTATAAACAGATTGCACCTTTAAGCTCCACTAGGGATAACATTGGGTGCTGCTACCAACCTGCACGTGGATTAGTGATGTCCCCGTAGGCCCGTCTGTAGGCTGAGAACTTTGAGTCTCTAGATCTTGAATGTCCAGTGCATGTCCCAGGAACCAGGGCTCCTCAGCACAACAATTGACAATTGACAAGGTCACTGAAAATACCCCACTGATTTCTGAGTCTACAATAGCAAGTATCTCCCAAACTGTCTTTATGATAAGAATGATTTGGATACTTACTAAAAAAAAAAAAACATAAAAGCAAACCGTTCTCCTCTTCTCTGTAATTCAGATTCAGTAAGACTGGAAGTCTGGGGTGGGGTTCAGGAATCTTGGTTTTACCAGGTACCCCAAGTGGGGATTTGGGGAATATCCTATAAGATTTAGGACAGTGTCTTAATTTCTTAGGGCTGTCATAACGAAATACCACAAAGTGCGTGGCTATAAAGAGCAGAAATTTATTTTCTCACAGTTCTGAAGGCTTGAAGTCCAAATCAGGCTATTGGCTATGTGGGTTCCTTCTGAGGGCTTTGAGAGAAGAACTGTTCCATGCCTCTCACTTCTCGTTTCTGCTGGCAATCCTCAGTGTTCTGTTGTATCTTCACATGGAGTCTTCCCCCGTGTGTGAATTTTTCTCATATCTGTTCTCTCCCTTTTATAAAATACCACTCAGAAGGGATTAGGACTAGGACCCACCTTACTCTGGTATGACCATGTTTAACTTAACTGATAACAAATTTCTACTTTGTTACTTTGACTTACAGTGACTTGTGCTTTTATGTTTTCAGCGAACTGTGTTTATCTGTTTTAAAGTGCCCTGTTTAAGCATGCTACTCCTGCAAATTATCGACTTCAGTTTTGAGTATTGGAATTCAGTATATTTTTTTTTTTATGGTTTCTACTGGTCTCTCCCCATGTAAGTTTCTATATTGACTGTACTTCAGGTTGTCTCTACCATTATCTGTAAGACAACTTATTCTTTAATGTTGCTGGAAAAAACTTGTCTTATGGAATTTTATTGATGTAAAGAAATATTTCATCATTTGCTGATAATGAACAGTGTGTTTGCAATTCACTCTGGAAGCATATGCTCTATTAAAATCATGATATTAGATTTAGCTTCCTAAGTCATTTTTATGAAGCTAATGTAATATTAATACCAAAATCTGACAAGTATCAAAAGGCAAACATCACAGGCTAATTTCACTTAGAAACACAGATGCAGATTTCTTAAACTAGCAAAGCAAATCCCACTTTATATTAAAAGAACAATATACAATTAACCAATAACTTCCAGACATTCAGAGAAGGCATAGTCAATGTCATTAATCACATTAATGGTTGAAAGGAGAAAAACAATGTCATGAGGAAAAGGGTTTAATAAAAATCTACTTCTATTTTTTAAAAAAACTTTCAAGAAACAGGATAGAAAGGTACTTTCTTACTAAGATCTTACAAAATGTTTATCTCAAACTGTTTATATCGTATTTAATAGTTACCACTTGAGGCATCCCTGTCAAAGTCAGCTGCAAAAGAGGATCCTTGTTAGAACCTGTACCATTTAAGAGTCTTCTGAAATGTTTGTCAAAAAAATGGTTTTTTTTTTCCCCAATTCAATTTGAAAAAAAAAAAAGTATGGGCCAGTTTATTCTTTGATTGTGATTGGATTACTGACCAAAAAAAAAAAATCCAACGAATCAACCAAAAAAAATTTTAAATTATTAAGAGACTAAAAAATCAAGTTTTCTTATGCATAGTATATCTTATAATAATCAGAAAATATATTGTAATGATTCCAATCACAGTACTAAAACAAATATGAAGTATCTAGTTAAAAACATGTGGAAAACTCGGGTAAACTTAATCAAAGGAAAAGATGAATTGAAATATAGAAAAGTTTACTATGTTTTTTGATCAAAGGACTCAATATTATGATATAAATTAGCCCCACATTAATTTATAAATTTGATATAATCCTCCTAAAATATTATGGGTGGCTTTGGGAGAGAATAGGACTAGTAGATTCATAGAAAAGTTCATACAAAAATATAAACGGACAAAAAGATCCAAGAATATTTTTAAAAAGAATGGGGTGTGTGTGTCTCTACCACTTTCCCTGTCTCTGGCTCAACTAGTACATAGCCACTTCTATTTGTAATACACACAATGGCTTCTCATGTAAGATTTTTATTTTGAAGAATCCATTTGACTATTTTAAAAAGGAGTTTGAAAAATCACAGAAATAGATGGTATTGGATGAAGTGTTTAGAGATATAGAAAGAAAGAAGGTTAACATAAATTCTAAAAGGCTTGTGGACTAAATGTAAAAACTGAAACTCTTTAAAGAACTTAAGGAAAAGAATGTAGATAAGTTTTATATATGAGCCCTGGTGGCGCAGTAGTTAAAGCTCTCGACTACTAACCGTAAGTTCTGCAGTTCGAACCCATCAGCTCCTCTGCGCAAGAAAGATGCAGCAGTCTGCTTCTGTAAAGAAGTACAGCCTTGGAAATACTGTGGGGCAGTTCTATCCTACAGGTCACTATGAGTCAGAATCAACCGGATGGCAACAATTTAATTTGTATAATCTTGTAGGTGGGAAAGGCTTTTCAAAGCATACAAGCAAAGTAAAAAATTATACAAGAAAATATTTATAGCTTTAAATACCTAAAAATGGAAAAACTTTTTGTATGTCAGAAAGCTCCAGGAGGACGATTAAAAGTCAAATGAGAAACTGGAGAAAAACATCTACAGTACGTGATTTAAAAAGTCTTAATAACCTAAATACATACGATGCTCTTAGGTTAAGGAAAAATTGAATGTCCCAGTAGAAAAATGGACAAAGGACATAACTGGCCATTTGCAAAACAATAAATTCACATGAGTCCTGCCTCAGTAACACAACCACCGCCCATCCTCTCTCATTAACATAAGCTTCACGAAATGACTACTAGTTTGAAAAATGCAAATATAAATGTATACCATTTTCCTTTTATCAATTTGACAGTGATTAGAGGTAATAAAGGAGCGCTAGTCACACAGTGGTTAAGAGCTTGGCTGCTAACCAAAAGATTGTCAGTTTGAATCCACTAGCTGCTCTTTGGAAACCCCATAGGGCAGTTCCACTTTGTCCTAGAGGGTCGCTATGAGTTGAAATAGACTCGCTGGCAATGGATTTGGTTTTTTGGTTTAGAGGTAATAAAGCTAGTGTTATTAATGGTACTAGGAAATAAACAGTCTTATTTATGCTAAAGCGGGTAGGGTGAGTCTAAATTGGTACAACCATTTTGGAAAGCAATTTGGCAACATGTAACACAAGGATTAAAGTTTGCATAGCCTTTAATACAGGTGTTATGGATTGAATTGTGTCCCCCACAAAATGTGTTGGAATCCTAGCCCTTATACCTGTGGATGTAATCCTGTTTGGAAATAGGGTTTTCTTTGTTATCTTAATGAGGGCTTACTAGTGTGGGGTGTGTCCTAAACCTAATCACTTCTGAAGTATAGAAAGAGTAAATTAGACACAGAGGCATGCACACACCGGAAAACAGATGCCATGTGAGGATGATCTACAAGCCAATGAACCAAAGAAGAAATCAAGACGGTCAAGACACTGATTTGAACTTTTATCCTCCAGAACTGTGAGAAAATAAATTTCTGTTCTCTAAAGCCACCCACGTGTGGTATTTGTGTTATAGCAGCACTTGGAAACTAAGACAATAGGGAAGCTACTTTTAAGGAAATAGTAACGACCGTGCACAAAGATGTATGTAAAACCATAAACCATAACCCATTGCCATTGAGTCGATTCCAACCCATAGCAACCCTACAGGAGAGAGTAGAACTGCCCCATGGGGTTTCCAAGAAGCAGCTGGTGGATTCGAACTGCTGACCTTCTGGTTAGCAGCTGAGCTCTTAATCACTGCGCCACCAGGCCTCCTAAAGAGGGATTTATTAAAGCACTCTGCATAATAAGAAAAAATCGGAAACAAGTTACCATATTTTTACACAAGTAACATGTGCCTTCTACATTTGTTTGCCAACTGTGCCCTCCCCCCATGAGGCACCCTCACAAGCACCGCCATGCCAGTCCTCTTCTACATGTTGCTGTTAAAAAAAAAATTAGCATAGTGTGCTTATGAAAATATCTCTCAGGGGGAGGGAGCAGTTGGCAAACAAATGTAGAAGCCCGTGTTATTTGCTTAAAAATATGGTATATAGCCAACAATAGAGGATTAGTAGAATAAATTGTAGTCTATCCTTATAATGACACACTTTGCAGTTAATAAAAATAATGCTGTAAAAGAATATTCAATTGTCTTAGTTATCTAGTGCTGCTATAACAGAAATACCACAAGTGGATGGCTTTAACAGAGAGAAATTTATTTCTTCACAGTAAAGTAGACCAAAAGTCCAAATTCAGGACGTTAGCTCCAGGGGAATCCTTTCTCTTCCATTAGCCTTCTCATCAATCTTCCCCTGGACTAGGAGCTTCTCTGCACAGGGACATCCAAAGTATGTACTCTGCTCCCAGCACTACTTTCTTGGTGGTATGAGATCCCCCGTCTCTCTGCTCACTTCTCTCTTTTATATGTCAAGATTGCCTCAGGACACAATCCAATCTTGTAGATTGAATCCTGTCTCACTAACACAACTGCTGCCCATCCTCTCTCATTAACGTCATAGGGGCAGGATTTACAACATGTAGGAAAATCATACAATACCAGTAATCATGGCCCAGCCAAACTGATACACACATTTTTTGGGGGGCATAATTCAATCCATGACATCAATGATATGAAGGAATTTTCACAATCTTGGTTCAAGGGAAGGAGCCCTGGTGGTGCAGTGGTTAACTGTTCATCTGTTAACTGAAAGGTTGGTGGTTCCAACCCACCAGCCACTCCATGGGAGAAAGATGTGGCAGTCTGCTTCCATAAAGATTTACAGCCTTGGAAACCCTCTGGGGGCAGTTTTACTCTTCCCTATAGGGTTGCTATGAGTCAGAATCGACTAGATGGCAATGGGTTTGGTTTTTGGTTTTTTTATGTCTAAGGGAGAAAGCAGTTTATAAGAGAATTAAGTATAGTATAATTCCTCAATTTAAAAAATGCATATATATGCCTAGAAAAAAGATTACAAAAATGTAACCTGAAATGTTAGTTTTAGCTAATTTTGAACTTTGGGCTTGATTTAGGAGATAATATTGGAGCCATTACTCTTTGTCCTAGAATGTGACCCAGCTGGAGCTGGACTTACAAGGACTTGCAAGAACACATCAGCTGGGTCCTGAGGTATAAAGACAATAGCTAGTGTTGTCGGGGTCTTCTGCCCAACCTGGGCAGCCCGTATAAGGTTATTGCCTTCTACTGACTAAGAAAGACCAGGAGAGGCTCAAGTCTTCTGCACGAACAAAGCTTTATTGAGAAAAGTAGCTTGCGAGTAGAGACAAAGAGGGACAATGCAACGCTAGCCTTTGTCTCCCCGAACAAAGGATTGGCTGGGGCTTATAAAGCTTTTTAGGCGGGAAAAGGCATCATCTTTATTCATGAAAGAGGCAGGGTTATGAAGATTAGGTGCACACGCAGGAGGCAGCCCAAGATGGAACCTGTAACAAAGGCTCCTGGGACTGGATGGCAGGACTTACGGGTTGCCACGCCTGCGCAGTCCCCCCATGGTGCCAGCTTGATTCCTGTCACGGGTCTATTAGTCACGTTGCGGATGTCTGCACATGCTCCAGGGATTAGATCCTCCAGTTCTTCTGAAAAACATCTTATCAAGGAAGTACATTGAGAGATGGTTGGGTTGTTTGTTCTTTCTTTACTGCATGTTAAGATAATGGGTTTTGTGTCATTAGTTAAGCACATGTTTTTAGTTCAGGGTTCTTTGCCTAGGGGCTCAGTCCCTTTTTCCCTTCCCTATCTCACTAGGACAAGCTTAGAAAACATCTTTTAGGGAATCTTTCACATAAACTAATCATAAACAGAGCACAAAAGACCCACATACTTTCCACTCTTATCTTTTTCTGTTAGCATTTAGTGAATAGTAAGATTTGTTGCCCAGTGAAGACCCTTCTGACTGTCATTACTGAAACCTGTACCAATGATCATTAAGAAAGACAATTCCAAATGTAGAATCACAGTGATTTAGCAGTTTTTAGCCAATCTGTGAAAAGGTGAAGCTTTCAATGGTTTTGCTCATTTGTAACGTTAATATATACTGATGATTCTGTAACATTCCTTGGACTCAGACGGACATGGCTCTGGAAGCATGGTTATCCATTTTCCCACTTTTGCTTATTCTGTAATATTCCTTGGACTCAGTTATATATGGCTCTGGCAGCATGCTTGTGAGTTTCCTACTTTTGCCTCTTTGTATATATGCTGAATAAAACCTTTCTTTTTGCTTTACTAAACTGTAATTTTTTTGTCCTAGAACATACTTTTGGGTATGTGTGTGTGTTTGCGTTTTCTCTTTGGTGATTTTCAATGTTTTCCAAAAATTCTACCATAAACATTTACTATAGTTTCAATCAAAAAAGAGCAATTTTGGAAATTACTTAGATTTGTCAAATTTTAGCTTTTAATTAAGCCCACAGTGAGTTTGGGTTGAAACGCAGTCTCTAGTCTTATTTTTTTTACTTCACTGCGCTGTATTATCTACATTTTCTTCATAAACAGTAGATGGCATTTTAATTTGCCGAGACAAATGTGGAGCAAATCATTTAAGTCTGTGTTTACAACCTTGCATTGTATGCTTTTGGGAAAATAAAAAAAAAAAAAGTTTTTCATTCTTTTTATTAGCTCCATAATTACTTTCTGTAGTATTCTGCCATGATAGCAGAAACTTGAAAATGTAATTAAGCAATTCTCAAGCACAGCAGGAGTTTTTGCGGAAAGGAAAAACTTAAGTATGAAACTTGAAGATCAAGAGAAACTGGGGCATGAAGCCTGTCTCCAAACCTTCACATCCGGGGATGAGGGACTAGAAAAACCTTATCCCTCCAAATTTGTGGTAATTATAGTGATAAATGTTATATCTTTTTATTGGTAACTTATTACGTAATGTAGGTATTGCTTTGGTGATTTCCATATTATTTTTCCCTTGGATAGTTGAGTTTTTCTCACTTAATTTTACAAAGTCTACGCATTGCATAGAGGCCTTGTGGTGCAGTCGTTAAACGTTTGGCTGCTAACTAAAAGGTTGGCAGTTGGAATCTACCAGCCGCTCCTTGGAAGTCCTATGGGGCAGTTCTACTCTGTCCTATAGGTTTGCTATGAGTCAGAATTGACCCGATGGCAATGGGTTTGGTTTTCTTTGGTACCTATTGCATCAAGAGTCCCTCAGTGGCACAAATGGTTAAGCATACATCAACTAACCAAGGGTGCCTCAGAAGAAAGGCCTGGTGATCTGCTTCCAGAGCACAGTTCCAGTGTGCAACACATGGGGTCATGAGTCAGAATCAACGCAACCTGATAGCAACTGGTTTTGTTTTTTGGTTTACCTGGTGCACCAGCTCAAAGAATCCAAGAGGTACGATCAAATAGTCCCATGTAATTCTAGAGTTTAATTTGACCAAGGCAGGGACAAGAGTTAGGAGCCCATCTTCAACAACGGTTAGGTATGATTGAGCGGTTGTGTAGCTTATGCATACTCAAGTTCCTGTTGCCCAAGTTTCTCTACTCTATCCTTGTCTAGTCAATATGAATGTGCTTTTCCCTTGGCTCCTGATGGAAACTTACTGGGAATGGAGTTTTGCTGTAAATCCCAGCCACTGACAAATCTGTTTTTGTTGAGACTTGGACCCTGTTCTGCATGTATCTGCTATTGGTGGAATTCTTTGCCCAACCAGATGGACGACATAGCTCTAGATGTTGCACCCCTTGACTTCCTGATTCACTGATGGGTGAAAATGCTGTTGTCGCCTCCTTGGGCATCTGTGTCAACCAGATGAAATCCAAGTTCTCTCTGTTCTTACGGAAGCTGTAATGTGGACTGCTGACCGTCATCTTTACTACTCACCCTGAGCCAAGGCAATTCCCCTGCCCTGGTTCCGTCTGATTCAGGGAGCCTCTCCTTCTCCATCAGCCTATGTCTGGAAGCTGAACTTGTGGGAATTATGACCCTACTTTTCCCCAGGTTATGGAAGTGTCATTTAAAAAGAATTAATTGGTAAAGCTTTAGAGATAATTTTCTATCCTTTCCTTTAAAGTAAATTATATAAAATATTTAGATTTGTGTAATAGATTTATATAAATCTGAGCAGCCTTTACCTTGTCTGGAAGTGTGGTCAGATTGACTTCACTGGGACAAATTAAAGTATCACTCTTTCAGTCCTTTCGGCACAGGTGGAAATAGACTGTTTATAGATAACTGTATTTCATAAAATAAAAAGTTTGATAGTTAAATAACTGTTTTAGATAAAGCCCGCACATTTAGATGGACAAATAAATAATGTCAGAGATATATTTATTATACAAATCTATTCTCATATTTTATTTAGTTTCAGAGGTATCTATAACCCTAAGGGGGAAAAAAAAAAGCTGGCTTGAAACATTCATAAAATAGCAAACAAATATCCTTGGGCAAAGAGTCTACCCACATAAATTGATTTCTAAATAAAGATTCAATTTAGATTTAAAAGTCTTATATGTACCCAGAGATATCTATTACATCTGTAATTTCCTTGTGGAGTTCTGATGCCTGATTCTGCAGTCATCAACTTCTTATTAGTTGCTTTCACATGAAGAAGCAAAGCTTCCAATTAGCACAATGTTTTAATGAACATGTGTGGTAAATCATTGCCACCGTATATCAGTTCTCTTGTTCTATCTAGTTTTGTGTTTATCAGCCTTTCTGCTTTTACTGTTTGGTAATGCCTAGAGAGCTTTAAGTTTTGATACCTCTGAGATAAAATTAAAATGTTTGAAAATCCTTTCTTCCTCTTTAATAGGAAGTATCTTGATCAACTTGAACATTGATTATATTAAAATAAAAAAAAATGCAGATCTTTTGGTTTCTGGTCCAACAGGTAAAGAGCTTGGGAGTTGTCACTCTCCTCCTTATAGGAAGAATAAAGCTGAGCAAACTGAAAATCATCAATTCTTCTAAGATTCATTAGAGAATTGAGGTGATAGGGCAAACTGCCCTATGGAAATTGGAGAGACAGGAGATAACAAAGAAGCATAGCTTAGTAGGAGCAGAAGCTAATGCTGGAGTCTGGTAGAAACACTTAAAGGGTAATTGCCTAATTGATGGAGACTGAGTATGAACTAGTTTGAGAGAGAAAAACCTCTGAGGACCAAGTCTTAGGAAAGGCCCCCACTTTCATGAGTTTTACCTCTAGGAGTCCCTTCAGGTTCTTAGGGTGATTGGAGAAAAATACCCCTCATACGTCAAGCAGGGTGTCATGGGTTGAATTGTGTCCCCAAAAAATGTGTATAGCAATTTGTCTGGGCCATGATTCCTGGTACTGTGTGATTTGTGATTGTCCACCGTTTTATCAACTGATGTGATTTTCCTATGTGTTGTAAATCCTGCCTCTATGATGTTAATGAGGGGGGATGGGCGGCAGTTGCATAGATGAGGCAGGACTCAATCTACAGGACTGGATTGTGTCTTGAGCTGGTTTCTTTTGGGATATAAAAGAGAGGAGTGAGCAGAGAGACAGGGGGACCTCATACCACCAAGAAAGCAGTGCTGAGAGCAGAGTGCATCCTTTGGATCCGGGGTCCCTGCCTGGAGAAGTTCCTAGTCCAGGGGAAGATTGGTGAGAAGGACCTTCCTCCAGAGCCAATCAACAGAGATTGAAAGCCTTCCCCTGGAGCTGATGCCCCAAATTTGGACTTTTAGCCTATTTTACTGTGAGGAAATAAATTTCTCTTTGTTAAAGCCATCCACTTGTGGTATTTCTGTTATAGCAGCACTAGATAACTAAGATACAGGGGAAGGGGAGAAATAATCATTTTGCAATAAGCCCAGAACATTCTGTTCTCCTTAAAATTAACAATGGTCTTCCTTTAAGGGGAATTATTTTACCAGAGCCTTACTAACTTGGCCTAACTGATTTGGGGAAAGGGAAATACCCAACTCCAGCTTCTCACCTAAGTTGGGCAGCTGGGGAGGTGGGAAGCTGACAAGCACTTGTGAAGGTCATAGCTTAAGCACACAGAATTGCTAAAAGACTGAGACCTAATCATAGGATTATAGAATGCTTCCTCTTCCCCCATACATTACCACCACATCAATAGGACTCCTGTAAAATAACAGGGGATTACAGATGGAAGAACTGCAAGCCTCATACCCTACTTAAGGAGAAGTCCTAGAAAAACCCAAAGACAATGGGAAACAAAAACAAGGACAGTAGAGGAAATTTTAGCCTCTGATATCACAGCTATAGCAAACAGTAAACACAGCCGAACTCCTAGCCTAACATATATAAAACATCACATTAAAGTCCTGTGTCCCTCAGTTTCTTTTACTTGATTTATCATGTCTGGCTTTCAACAAAAATTTACAAGTCATGCTAAAAGGCAAAAAACACAATTTGAATGGACAAAGCAAGCATCGTAAGCAGATGCAGATATGACAGAGATTTTAGAATTATAAGACTAGGGATTTAAAACAACTATGATTAACATGTTAAGGGCTCTAATGGAAAAAAGTGAACATGCAAGAACAGATGAGTAATATAAGTAGAGAAATGAAAACTCTAAGAAACAATTGAAAGGAAATGGTAGAAATAAAGAAACACTAACAGAAATGAAGAATGCCCTTGATGGGCTCGTTAATAGACTGGACACAGCCAAAGAAAGAATGAATGAGCTTGAAGGTATGTCAATACAAACTTCCTAAACTGAAATGCAGAGAAAAACAAAGAACAGAATATCCAAGACCAGCGGGACAATTACAAAAAGTATAACAAATATACTGGGAATACCAGAAGGAGAATATAGAGGAAAAGGAACAGAAGAAATATTTGAAGTGATAATGTTTGAGAATTTTCCAAAATTATTGACAGGCACCAAACCAGATATCCAGGGAGCTCATACAACACCAAGCAGGATAAATACAAAAAAAAAAAATCCACATCTAATGCTATAGGTTAAATTGTGTTCTCCCAAAACATATGTTGAAATCCTAACCCTGTAGCTGAGAATATGGCCATGTTTAGAAATAAGGGTTTTTCTTTTGTTATGTTAATGAAGTTATACTAAAGTAGGATGAATCTTAAACCTAATCCCTTCCGAGAAGTGTCTTATAAAAAAGGAAAAAGAAAAAAATACATGGAGAGAGAGACATACACACAGGGGAAAGAGACCACGTGAGGAGCCATCTAGAAGCCAGGAAATGCCTAGGAGCGCCCTAGGCTACAAACACGGAGGGACCTTCCCTAAAGCCAGTACTCTGATTTTGACTTCTAGCTTCCAAAACAGTTCTTTAAAGGCACCCATTTGCGGTATTTTTGTATGGCAGCATTAGATAAGACACCTAGGCATATCATATTTAAACTTCAGAAATTCAAAGATAAAGAGAAAATCTTGAAAGAAGCCAGAGGAGCACCTTACCTATAGAGGAACAAGGATAAGAATACACTGAACTTCTCTTCAGATGTCATGTAAGTAAGAAGAGAATACAGTGAAACATTTAAAGTGTTTTAAAACCCCAAATCTACCAACTTAGAATTTTGTATCCAGTGAAATTATCCTTCAAACATGAAGGAGAAATAAAGCCTTTCTCAGACGAACAAAATTGCAGGATTTTTTTTTTGCCATTAGACACACCTTACAAGAAATGTTAAAAGAAGTTTTTCTGAGAGAAGGAAAATGATACAGGTTAGGAACTTGGATCTATATAGAGAAAGGAAGAACATTAGAGAAGGGATACATAAAGTTAAAATAAAATATTTTATTTTTCTTAATTGATCTAACGGATAACAGTTAGTTCAAAATAATCATAGCAACAATGTATTGGGTGATTATAGCTTATGCATAAGTGAAATGAATGACAGCTATATAATAAGGCATGGGAGGGAGGAATTGGGA
Organism: Trichechus manatus latirostris; assembly: GCF_000243295.1. NCBI lineage: Eukaryota > Metazoa > Chordata > Mammalia > Sirenia > Trichechidae > Trichechus > Trichechus manatus. The sequence continues at coordinate 16,521,824 of NW_004443985.1, forward strand.
ATACTTGGCCATAAGGACCTGTACTACTGGTGAAGTGGTATAATGTTATTTGAAAGTCGACTTAGATTAGTTGTAAGTGTATAATGCAAACTCTAGGGCAAACACTAAAAACAATTTAAAAAGAAGTATAGTTGATATATAACATGTCTGTCCGTTTGTCATACAGTGGGGGCTTGCGTGTTGTTGTGATGCTAGAAGCTATGCCACTGGTATTCAAATGCCAGCAGGGTTACCCATGGCAGACAGGTTTCAGCTGAGGTTTCAGACTAAGACAGACTAGGTCTACTTCTGAAAAGAATTAGCCAGTGAAAACCTTATGAATAGCAGCAGAACATTTTCTGATACAGTGCTGGAAGATGAGCCCCCCAGGTTGGAAGGCCCTCAAAAGACGACTGGGAAAGAGCTGCCTCCTCAAAGTAGAGTTGACCTTAATGACGTGGATGGAGTCAAGCTTTGGGAACCTTCATTTGCTGATGTGGAATGACTTAAAATGAGAAGAAACAGCTGCAAATATCCATTAATAATCGGATTGTGGAATGTATGAGCATGAATCTAGGAAAAAATGAAATGGAATGCATAACATTGATATCCTAGGCATTAGTGAGCTGAAGTGGACTGGTATTGGCCATTTTGAATCAGACAATCATATGGTCTTCTATGCTGGGAATGACAACTTGAAGAGGAATGACATTGCATTCATTGTCAAAAAGAACATTTCAAGATCTATCCTGAAATACAACACTGTGAGTGATAGGATAATGTCCATATGCCTACAAGGACGACCAGTTAATACGACTATTATTCAAATTTACGCACCAACCACTAAGGCCAAATGTGAAGAAGTTGAAGATTTTTAACAATTTCTGCAGTCTGAAATTGATCGAACATGCAATCAGGCTGCATTGGTAATTACTAGTGACTGGCATGCGAAAGTTGGAAACAAAGAAGAGGGATCAGTAGTTGAAAAATGTGACGTTGGTGATAGAAACGATGCCAGAGATCACGTGACTGAATTTTGCAAGACCAACAACTTCTTCATCACAAATACCTTTTTTCAAAAACGTAAACGACGACTATACATGTGGACCTTGCCAGATGGAATACACAGGAATCAAATTGACTACATCTGTGGAAAGGGATGATGGAAATGCTCAGTACCATCAGTCAGAACAACGCCAGAGGTCCACTGTGGAACAGACCATCAATTGCTCACATGCAAGTTCAAGTTGAAACTGAAGAAAATTAGAACAAGTCCAAAGTACGACCTTGAGTATATTCCACTTGAATTTATAGAGACCATCTCAAGAATAGATTTGACGTGTTGAACACTAACAACCGAAGACCAGAGAAGTTGTGGAATGACATCAAGGACATCATACACGAAGAAAGCAAGAGGTCATTAAAAAGACAGGGAAGAAAGAAAAGACCAAAACAGATGTCAGAAGGGACTCTGAAACTTGCTCTTGAACACTGAGTAGCTAAAGCGAAAGAAAGAAATGATGAAGTCAAAGAACTGAAAAGAAGATTTCAAAGGGCGGCTCGAAAAGACAAAGTAATGTATTACAATGCATGTGCAAAGAGCTGGAGATAGAAAACCAAAAGGGAAGAACACGCTCTGCATTTCTCAAGCTGAAAGAACTGAAGAAAAAATTCAAGCCTCGAGCTGCAATAGTGAAGGATTCTACTCGGAAAATATTAAATGATGCAGGAAGCATCAAAAGAAGATGGAAGGAATACCAAAAAGTCATTATACCAAAAAGAATTGGTCAGCGTTCAACCATTTCAGGAGGTAGCATATGATTAGGAACCGAAGGTACTGAAGGAAGAAGTCCAAGCCTCACTGAAGGCATTGGCGAAAAACAAGTCTCCAGGAATTGACGTAAGAGCAATTGAGATGTTTCAACAAATGGATGCTCACTCATCTAGTCCAAGAAACTTGGAAGACAGCTACCTGGCACCAACTGGAAGGGATCCATATTTATGCCTGTTCTCAAGACAGGTGATCCAACTGAATGTGGACATTATCAAGCAATATCATTAATATCACACACAAGTAAAATTTGCTGAAGGTCATTCAAAAGCAGCTGCAGCAGTAATTAACAGGGAACTGCCAGAAATTCAAGCTGGATTCAGAAGAGGATGTGGAACAAGGGATATCACTGCTGATGTCAGATGGATCCTGGCTGAAAGCAGAGAATACCAAAAAGATGTTTACCTGTGTTTTATTGACTATGCAAAGGCATTCAACTGTGTGATCGTAATAAATTATGAGTAGCATTGTGAAGAATGGGAATTCCAGAACACTTAATTGCGCTCATGAGGAACCTGTACACAAATCAAGAGGCAGTAGTTAGAACAGAACAAGGGGATATTGCGTGGTTTAAAGTCAGGAAAGTTGTGCATCAGGGTGGTATTCTTTCACCATACCTATTCAATCTGTATGCTGAGCAAATAATCTGAGAAGCTGGACACTATGAAGAAGAATGGGGCATCAAGATTGGAGGAAGATGAATTAACAACCTGCATTATGCAGATGACACAACCTTGCTTGCTGAAAGTGAAGAGGACTTGAAGCACTTACTGATGAAGATCAAAGACCACAGCCTTCGTATGGATTACACTTCAACATAAAGAAAACAAGAATTCTCACAACTCGACCAATGAGCAACATCATGATAAATGGAGAAAAGACTGAAGTTGTCAAGGATTTCATTTTACTTGGATCCACAATCAACATCCATGGAAACAGCAGTCAAGAAATCAAAAGACGCATCACATTGGGCAAATCTGCTACAAAAGACCCCTTTAAAGTGTTGAAAAGCAAAGATGTCATTTTGATGACTAAGGTACACCTTACCAAGCCATGGTGTTTCCAATCATCTCATATGCATGAGAAAGCTGGACAATGAATAAGGAAGACCAAAGAAGAATTGACGCCTTTGAATTGTGGTGTTGGTGAAGAACATTGACTATACCATGGACTGCCAAAAGAACAAATAAATCTGTCTTGGAAGAAGTACAACCGGAATGCTCCTTAGAAGCAAGGATGGCGAGACTTTGTTTCACATACTTTGGACATGTTATCAGAAGGGATCAGTCCCTGAAGAAGAACATCATGCTTGGTAAAGTAGAGGGTCAGCGAAAAAGAGGAAGACCCTCAATGAGATGGATTGACACGGTGGCTGCAACAATGGGCTCAAGCATAACAACGATTGTGAGAATGGGGCAGGACTGGGCAGTGTTTCATTCTGTTGCTCGTAGGGTCGCTATGAGTCAGAACTAACTGGATGGCACCTAACAACAAAAACAACATAGTTGGTATGCTAGGAGAAGGGAGAAAATGAAATAATATAAAATGCCCAATTAAAGCCAGAGAAGGCAGAAAAGAGTGGAAGACAAAAAAAGAAAAAAGAAACAAAGAACAGGGACAACAAATATAAAACAGCTATATATGTGGTAGATATTAATCCAACTATATTAATAATCACTTACATGTGGGTGTTCTAAATATACCAATTAAAAGAGTGTCAGAGTGGATTAAAAAATAAAGATCGAACTATATGTTATCGACAAGAAACACACTTTAAATACAAAGATGCAGCTACATTAAAATAAAGGGATGAAGAAAGAGATACCAAACTAACACTAATCAAATGAAAGCTGGAGTATGTATCTACACTGATTTCAGTCAAAGTAGATTTCAGAACAAGGAAAGTTATCAGCAATGAAGAGGGGCATTATCTAATGATAAAGAGGTCAATTCAACAAGAAGACGTAACAATCCTGAATGTGTATGTGCCTAACAACAGTGTCAAAATACATAAGGCAAAAATGGATAGAACTTCAAGGAGAAATAGACAAATCCACTATTATAGCTGGAAACTTCAACACCCCTCTAGCAATCATTGACAGATCAAGCAGGCAGAAAATCAGTACGGATATAGCTGAACTGAAGACCACCATCAATCAACTGGATCTAACTGACATTTATAGAATACAGGTACTTCATCCAACAACAGCAGAATATGCATTCTTCTTAAGCTTACATGGAACAGTCACAGAGATAGATCACATTCTGGGCCATAAAACACATCACAATAAACTTAAAAAATAGAAATCCTGCAAAGTAGGCTCTCAGATCACATGGAATTAAACTAGAAAGCAATAATAGAAAGACAGTTGGAAAATCCCAAAATATTTAGAGAATAAACAACATGGGTCAAAAGAAAGTCTCAAGAGAAATTTTAAAATATATTGAACTAAATGACAATGAAAATACAATTTATCAAAATTTGTGGAATGCAGCAAAAGCAGTGCTTACAGGGAAATTTACAGCATTGATATATATATTAGAAAAAAGAAAGATCTGAAATCCATAATTTAAGCTTTCACCTAAGGAAACTAGGAAAAAGAAGAGCAAATTAAATCCAAAGTAAGCAGAAGAAAATAAATGGTAAAAATTAGAGCAGAAATCAATGAAATTGCAAACAGAAAAACAATAGAGAAATTTAATGTAAACAAAAGCTGATTCTTTGAAAAGGTCAATAAAATTGTTAGAGCCACGCTAACAAAGAAAAAAAGAGAGATGACACAAATTACTAACATCAGAAATGAAAGAGAGGACATCTCTTCTAATCCCAAGGACATTAAAAGAATAATGTTGTTATTATGTATCATAGAGTTGGTTTCGAGTCTTAGTGACCCTATGTGTAACAGAACAAAACATGCTGAGGGTCTTCCTCTTTTTTGCTGACCCTCTACTTTACCAAGCATGATGTCCTTCTCCAGGGACTGGTGCCTCCTAATAACACGTCCAAAGTATGTGAGACCAAGTTTCGTCATATTCGCTTCTAACGAGCATTGTGGCCGTACTTCTTCCAAGACAGATTTGTTGATTCTTCTGGCGGTCCATGGTATATTCAGTATTCTTCACTAACACCATAAGTCAAAGGCATCAACTCTTCTTCGGTCTTCTTTATTCATTTTCCAGCTTTCACATGCATATGAGGCAATAGAAATCACCATGGCTTGGGTCAGATGCACCGCAGTCTTCAAGGTGACATCTTTGCTTTTTAACACTTTAAAGAGGTCTTTTGCAGGAGATTTGCCCAATGTAATATGTCCTTTGATTTCTTGACTGCTGCTTCCATGAGCATTGTTTGTGGATCTGAGTAAAATGAAATCCTTGACAATTTCAATCTTTTCCCCATTTATCATGATGTTGCTTATTGGTCCAATTGTCAGGATTTTTGTTTTCTTTATGCTGAGATGTAATTCATACCGAAGGATGTAGTCTTTGATCTTCATCAATAAGTGCTTCAAGTTCTCTTCACTTTCAGCAAGAAAGGTTGTGTCATCTGCATTATCACAGGTTGTTAATGAGTCTTCCTCCAATCCTGATGCTGCGTTTTTCTTCATATAGTCCAGCTTCTCAGATTATTTGCTTAGCATACAGATTGAGTAAGTACGGTGAAAGGATACAACCCCGATACACACCTTTCCTGATTTTAAACCACGTAGTATCTCCTTGTTCTGTTCCAACTACTGCTTCTTGGTCAATGTACAGACTCCTCATGAGCACAATTAAGAGTTCTGGAATTCCCATTCTTCATAATGTTATCCATAATTTGTTATGATCCACACAATCAAATGCCTTTGCATAGTCAATAAAACACAGGTAAACATCTTTCTTGTAGTTGCGACTTTCAACCTTGACCCATCTGTCATCAGCAATGATATCCCTCGTTCCACGTCCTCTTCTGAATCCGACTTGAATTTCTGGAAGTTCCCTGTTGATGTACTGCTGCAACTGCTTTTGAATGATCTTCAGCAAAATTTTACTTGTGTGTGATATTAATGGTATTGTTTGATAATTTCCACATTCAGTTGGATCACCTTTCTTTGGAATGGACACAAATATGGATCTCTTCCAGTCAGCTGGCCAGGTAGATGTCTTCCAAATTTCTTGGCATAGACAAGCGAGTGCTTCCAGCGCTGCATCCATTTGTTGAAAGATTTCAGCTGGTATTTCATCAGTTCCTGGAGCCTTGTTCTTTGCCAATGCCTTCAGTGCAGCTTGGACTTCTTCCTTCAGTACTATCAGTGCTCAATCATATGCTACCTCCTGAAATGACTGAACGTCAACCAATTCTTTCTGGTATAATGACTCTGTGTATTCCTTCCATCTTCTTTTGATGCTTCCTGTGTCGTTTAATATTTTCCCCCTAGGATCCTTCAATATTGCAACTTGAGGCTTAAATTTTTTCTTCCATTCTTTCAGCTTGTGAAATGGGGAGCATATTCTTCCCTTTTGGTTTTCTATCTACAGCTTTTTGCACGTTTCATTATTATTCTCTACTTTGTCTTCTCGAGCTGCCCTTTGAAATCTTCTGTTCAGTTCTTTGACTTCATCATTTCTTCCTTCGGCTTCAGCTGCTCCGTGTTCAAGAGCAAGTTTCAGAGTCTCTTCTGACATCCATTTTGATCTTCTCTTTCTTTCCTGTCTTTTTAATGACTCGTTGCTTTCTTCATGTATGATGTCCTTGATGTCATTCCACAGCTTGTCTAGTCTTTGGTTGTTAGTGTTTCATGAGTCAAATTTATTCTTGAGATGGTCTCTAAATTCAGGTGGAATATACTCAAGGCCATACTTTGGCTCTCATGGACTTTTTTAATTTTTTCAGTTTCAACTTGAACTTGCATATGAGCAACTGATGGTCTGTTCCACAGTTGGCCCCTGGCATTGTTCTGACTGATGATATTGAGGTTTTCCATCATCCCTTTCCACAGATGTAGTTGATTTGATTCCTGTGTATTCTGTCTGGTGAGGTCCACGAGTATAGTCGCTGTTTATGTTGTTGATAAAAGGTATTTGTGATGAAGAAGTTGTTGGTCTTGCAAAATCCTATCATGCATTCTCCCTCATAGTTTCTATCACCAAGGCCATATTTTCCAACTACTGTTCCTTCTTATTTGTTTACAGTTTTCACATTCCAATCACCATAATTATCATTGTATCTTGACTGTGTGTTTGATCAATTTCAGACTGTAGAAGTTGGTAAAAATCTTCAATTTCTTCATCTTTGGCATTAGTAGTTGGTGTGCAAAAAGAATAATAAAGGACTGTATTCCCACATATTCAATAACATATGAAATGGACTAATTCCTTGAAAGATAATCTACCAACACTCATACAAGGAGAAATAGATAATCTGAATAGGCTATACTTACTAAAGAAATTGAATTAATTATTAATCACCTTCTAAAACAGAAAACACCAGGCCCAGATGGTTTCACTGGTGAATTCTTTACAATATGTTCCAGAAAATAGAAGCAGAAAGAACACTTCCTAGCTCATTCTATGAGGTCAACATTACCCTCATACCAAAACCAGAAAAAAATTTACAAGACAGGAATACTGTAGACCAATATCTGTCATGAACATAGATGCAACAATCCTCAAGAAAATATTAACAAATGAAATCCAACAATATGTAAAAAGAATTATACACCAGGATGAAGTAGGATTTATTCCAGGTGTGCAAGGCTCATCCAACACTGTTGTTGTTGTTAGGTGTCATCGAGTTGGTTCCAACTCATAACGGCCCTATGTACAACAGAACTAAACACTGCCCGGTCCTGAGCCATCCTCACAATTGTTGTCATGTTTGATTCCATTGTTGCAGTTACTGAGTCAATCCATTTTGTTGAAGGTCTTCATCTTTTTCGCTGACTCTCTTCTCATCCAACATTAGAAAAGCAATTAATGTAAGTCATCACATTAACAGACTAAAGAAGAAAAATCATATGATCATATCAATAGATGCAGAGAAAGCATTTGACAAAATCCAACAGCCTTTCATGATAAAAACCCTCAGCAAACTAGGAATATAGGAAAACTTCCTCAACTTAATTAACTATGTCTGCAAAAACCTACAGCTAATATCATACTTGATAGTGAGAAACTATATATTTTCTCCCTAAGATTAGGAACAAATAAGGGTACCTAGTCTCACCACTCCTAGTCAACTTTGTACTGAAAGTCCTAGCTAGACAAGAAAAGGAAATAAAAAAGCATGCAGATTGAGAAAGAAGAAATAAAACTGTCTTTGTTCACATGTCATGATTGTCTATGTAGAAAATCCCAAAGACTCAACAAAAACCAACAACCCAGTTAAAAAGTGGGCCAAAGATCTGAACAGATACCTCACCGAAGAAGATACATAGTTGGTGTCTTAGTCATCTAGTGCTGCTATAACAGAACTACCATAAGTGGAGGGCTTTTAACAAAGAGAAATTTATTCTTTCACAGTCTAGTAAGCTACAAGTCCAAATTCAAGGCATCGGCTCACGAGAAGGCTTTCTCTCTCTGTCAGCTCTGCAGGAAGGTCTTTGTGATGCATCAGTCTTCCCTAGGTCTGGAGCATCTCAGCCAAGGAACCTCAGGCCCAAAGGATGCGCTCTGCTCCCGGAACTCCTTTTTTGGTGGTGTGAGGTCCACATGTCTCTTGCTCACTTCTCTCTTCTGTATCTCAAAACAGGTTGGCTTAAGACACTATCTAATCTTGTAGACCTTATCAATATAACTGCCGCTAATCCATCTTATTACATCATAGTGATGACATTTACGACACATAGGGAAATCACATCAGATGATAAATCGGTAGACAATCATACAATCCTGGGAATCATGACCTAGCCAAGTTGACAGATATTTTTGAGGAACACAATTCAATCCATGACAGATGGCAAATAAGTATACGAAAAGATGCTCAACATCATACATCATTAGGAATTTAAAATTAAAACATCAAGACACTATTACACACCAATTAGAATGGCTAAAATCCAAAACACTGACAATACCAAATCCTGGTGAGGATGTGGATTCATAGAACTCTCATTTGTTGCTGGTGTGAATGAAAAATTGTACAGCCACTGTGCAAGTTTAATGGAAATTTCTTACAAAACTAAACATAGTCTCGTCATAGGATCCAGCCATCATACTCCTTGGTATTTACCCAGATGAGTTGAAATGAATACACACACAAAAAAAGCTGCACACAAGTGTTATTGCCAAAAGTGGGCAGCAATCAAGATGTCCTTCGATAGGTGAATGGATAAACAAAGTTCTGCTTAAATTGGACTTAATTTGCCCTTCTTTTTCTAGTTTCCTAAGGTGAAATCTTAGATTATTGATTTCAGATCTTTTTCTCCCTAAAATAGAGTATTATTTAGCAATAAGAAAGGTCAGCTATCAAGCTATTAAAAGACACAGAAGAACCCTAAGGGCACATTGCTAAGTGAGATAACCAGTCTGAGAAGGCTACGTATTTTATGTTTCCAACTATATGGCATTCTGAAAAGGCAAAGCTATACAATCAGTGAGAAGAGCAGTGGTTGCTAAGGCAGAAAGGAGGGAGGGATGATGAATAGGTGAAGCACAGAGGATATTTAGGGCAGTGATACTATTCTGTATGATACAATAATGGTGAACACATGACATTTTGCAGTTGTCATAATCCATGGAACCATACAACACAAAGTGAACTGTAATGTAAACCATGGATTTTTGTTGATAATAGTGGTTTAGCAATATTGGTTTATCAATGGAACAAATCATCCACACTAATGCAAGATGTTAATAATAGGAGAAACTGTATAAGGGGATAGGGGGAAAGTGATATATGGGAACTGTTTGTACTTTCTGCGCAGTTTTTCTGCAAACCTAATACTGCTCTAAAAAAGAAATCTATTAATTTAAAAAATGCAGAATACCAAGCTTCATTTCAGATCTGAATTTTAACCAATTCTCTAGGTAGACTGTACACACATTAAAGTCTGAGACTGCTCTAAATTAAAAAAAATTTGGCAGGTTTCTTTATGCAAATTTCACAGACCCTTTAATATGCTAGTGTACATTATAAACTCCAAGAGGCACATGAAGCATTCAGGACTAGTGTTCTGCAATACACATTTTGAGAAGCCCTGTACCTGTGCTAGAACCTCACAACGCCCAGCTGCGATGTGCTCTAGGAATGCACGGGAGACAAGACCTTCTCCTCTCTCAGCCTTTTGACTGCATTCTGTTGGAGATGGTGGTGTGCTGGTAAATGTTTAATAACCAACTCTTCAGGTGACAAAAACACCTTGATCTGTAAACTAGTTGCTGTCAAGTCTGTTTGATTCATGGCAGCTCTATGTGTGTCAGAGTAGAATTGTCCTCCATAGGGTTTTCAATGGCTGGTTTTCCAGAAGTAGATCACCAGGCCTTTCTTTCGAGGCATCTCTGGGTGGACTCTAATCCAACCTTTTGGTTAGCAGCTGAGCACGTTAATCTTTTGTACCACCCAGGGACTCCCCTTGATTGGTAGTGCTTGCCAATTTCCAAGGTGTAAATACTTCCATTATGGCCAATTTCAACCTACCGTAGTGATGTCACTGGAAAGAGATGTATACAATCAGTTCTAATGAACTGTATATGAAAAAGAATTAAGAGATACATAGGAATTCCCAAACACTTATTTTAAGGTGTGTAGTTAACTGTCCATGCTACTGAGAGCAAGTGGTGCTGGGAGCATGCCCAGGAGAACAGCATCAGGAGTGAGTGCTACAGCTTTCATCCTCTCCACTATCTGCCTGTCTTCTTTAGGGACGCCACTGGATCTCAGTCCGTATGATCAGCTTCCTTAGAGCAGCACCACAGTCATGGGAGGCTTTGTTTTCTGCCTGGCTTCTCTGAATTCATCAAGAACAATAATATCCTCGTGGGCATCTATGGGCATTTTACCCCCTTGGGCATCAACCCTGAGATAGTGGGATTAAGTTTTTTTCTTATAATCACAATTTCAAATTTATTAACATAACCCAGAAGTGCAGCTGTTCCTGTGTCTGCTTGGCTGACTTTAAGCTCTTCACGAACTTTGATTCAGCTCTGGCTCTTTGCTGGCCTCCACAAGAAATCCAATCACACCAAGCGTATCCTGGGTTTTGTAATTTTGTGGAAGATAGGCAGGGTTTCTGACAGAAGTCACACTATAGGCTATTTCACCTGGAAAATTCTCATCACATTTTTCTCCTCCTCAGTCTTTCTTCTGCCTGCCTCATCATCGACCAGGGGTCTCGCTTTGCCTTTTACCCATCTGAGCTACTCTGGCAGTTAATGATGAATTTATCACTCAGCACACAGTAAACTCCCTTCGCAGACAATGAACTCGAAGTCAGTGATGTTTCCTGTAGATTTTTCTGTCCATTATAGTGAGCTTTTGATCCATATTTGATGAATAAATAAATGAATAAATGGTGCCAATAATTAACGAAGATTTATTCTTTTTAGTTGGCCAGGGAGTAAAGGGTTAGTTCTCTGACTTTCTTTCCTTGTTTATCCCTATTATAACCAGGGTTTGTGGCAGTAAAGTGATAAGGACAAGAGAAGCAATTCAACAATTTAAATAACAAATCCATAACTTTAATGTTTGGGGGGATTTCATTGATTCACTCTGTATTTTTTGAGAGCCTACTATGTGCCTGGCACAAAGCAAGTAACTTACTAGCTCTTATGGAGCTTAAATTCTAGCTGGTATAGAGAGAAAATAAACAAATGAATATTTATGGAAAACATCAAATGTGATAAGGGGAAAGGAGAAAATTTTCATGGATAATGGGCTTCTTTAGATTGAATAGTCAGGGAGGACTAAAAAAACCAAAAAAACCAAACCAAACAAAAAAACCAGTTGCTGTTGAGTCAATTCCAAGTCACGGTGACCCCATGTGTTTCAGAGTAGAACTACTCTCCATAGGATCTTTCAGAAGCAGATTGCCAGGCCTTTCTTTCAAGGCTGCTCTGGGTGGCTTCAAATCACCAACCTTCCAGTTAGTAGTTGAGCACTTAACCACTTAACTGTTTGTGTCACCCAGGGACTCCTCAGAGAGGATCAGAGAAGACCTTTAAGCAGAGAGCTGGAAGACATAAAGTCATGGCTGAAATGAGGAGAAAGAGCACTCACAGCAGAGCGTGAGGGCTGGCGCAACCATCTGGAGTCCAGAATAAGTAGAGGGAATTCTAGGAACCAGTTGGAACATGGTGGGCGAGAAGAAGAGTAGCACAGGACGACACGGCAAGAGAAGTGAACAAAAGCCAGGTCGCGTTGGGCTTTGTAAGTTGGCTGAAGAGTTTCGAGTTTATTCCAGGTAAATTGGCGCACTGGACTTGAAATACTCAGATGGTGTTGAGTTTCCCACATTGCATTACTGTGGTTGGTCTGGTCTGAGAAATCATTAAACATCTTCCCATCCTCACTGAAATTTCCTTCTCTTTGGGTTTATTTCTCTGCATAAGATTACTAGAAAGTAAGGAAATCTTGTTGCTTGGGGATATTACCATTTCCTTTCTTTCCTTTAATGCTCTGAGGTAAAGTAAAAAATCCTAGAAAATAGCCAGTATGCAGTTTGTGCTTCATTGCTTTCAAGGACTTCTTAAACAATCGCTTGTTCTCCGGGACCGCTTACCTCCTGGAGGGCCTTTCATCATGTAAGAGAAAAGATAGGTCTGCTTACTAGTTTTCTTTTTTGCGTGGATAGTCCTTCCTGATATCAGAAATCACTGAACATTTTAACTTAGCCTCATTAAGTTTCCCAACCTGGACATTTAAAAAATTTAGTTTCTAACCCTAATGTCTATACACTCTTAACTCTTCCTAAAAGGTTGTCTGCTTACTGGGAACTTTTTTGATGAATCTTAATATATAAGTTTGTAAAACTGTCATCATTTGATACTTAATATTGCTTCTAGAAAATTTTCAGAACCCCTACGAGAGGCACTTTTATTTGAAGGACCAAACTGTAATTGATTGTCATATTATACTTGTATGGAAAGTTGGAATGCTAATGGTCATATTCTGGTTGAATCGTAGCATAAGTGTGTGTTTAACTTTATAAGAAACTGTCAAACAGCTTTCCAAGTAGGACCGTTTTTTACTTTCATTAGCAATACCTGAGAGTTCCAGTTACTCCACATCCTTTTTGAAGGACATCTTATAAAGCTTCTTGGACATCATGCTTTAGGTAATTAAAGCTATTTCTGCAATAAGCCAGTGTTGACCCATAAGACTGTAAGTGGTCCTAAATTCTTGTTTCTTAAAAATCATTCTATGTTTCTACTCTTGTAGTAAATAATACAGAAAGAGAAAGTAAAAATGGACTTAATGTTTAATCTTGTATGCAGTGCTGAAAGGGAGTGAAGAAAGTGTTCTCTCTCCATGGCTCAGCAATATCTTGCTAATGCCTTTCACACTGTAGTTGCTGTTGTCAGTTTGCTGTTGAGTTGTTTCTGACTCATGATGACCCCATTTGTGCAGAGGAGAACTGCTCTATAGGGTTTTCAAGGCTGTGACCCTTTGGAAGCAGATTGGCAGGCCTGTCTTTTGAGGTGCCTCTGGATGGATTTGAATTTCCAACCTTTGGACTTACAGTCAAGCACTTAACTGTTTGCGCCATCCAGCCGCCCTCTTTCCAAATTAGAAGGGAAAATCAAATTCGTATTTGGTTTTCTGGGATTATTTTTTTGCCCTCTGGCATTCTGTCTTGCATAGAAATGAGATTGGAAGAGGTTAGCAGTAATTATACTGAGAACTACAGTAGATGCCAAGCTTTAGTCATCGTTTTCTTTAGGGCTAAAAGTACTGGGAGAGGTTGATTTATGCCATTTGCTTTTACATACGAGGGAAATAAAACCCAGAGAAGAAAGTGACTTGTCAAGGTCGTTCATTCATCTGGTTAATTAATAGAGTCAGAACTAGAACTCAAGACCTGACCTCTCTGTTTAGTGCTAGTTTTGATGCTGTTTAAGAATATCTATTGTCAGTTCTCTTTATAAGTCTGAATGTTTTCTTCATAGTTCGTTGTGAAAAGGTGTTTTTAGTCAGAGTTACAGGTGGTGAAAGATATAAAACGTTAGAACGGATCCTTTAAAATTGTCATAAAATAAAAAATATGTCTGTAAATGGAATATAGTAATTTAGTTAAGTCTGATTTTTATAATAAAACCATAATTTGGGCCTGAAAGGTTTTGGGGATTGCCCCCCTTCAAAGTACATGATGTTACTATGCAGTTGCGGTGGGGGAACACATGTTAGCTGCAAAAATCTAAAACAGATCTTTGGATGTTAAGTAGGTAAGATTAAGTCATAGAGTTCAATTCTTGCAGAACAAAATATAGCATCCATTTGCAGCACTACCTGTGTGCTGGAAAACTGCTATGTACACTCTTTCCATTCATCTGGGCAATTTAAATACCTTTATAAGTCTGTTCAGATGAAAGAGTATTTTTTCCCCAGTGTCCACATTTGCTGGAGCACTAAAAGAAGTTCTTCAAAAAAGACTTAAAAGCGATCCTCTGGGCTAGAAATTTTCAAACAATGTTTGCTTTCATATCAAGAAAGCCATTTGTGGTCTCTGAATAAACAAATGCCATTTGATTTTTATCACACTGTTGACTGTGTGGCTCAAATGTACTATAACCACAGACTCAGGAAGCGGAAGCTTCCCTGTAAGTTGCAAGTGATTGTTTTCAAAAGTTCATGGGCTTTGAAATAAAACCAGTAAATGTCCTAATGCTCCTAAATCTTGTCTGAAAACCATTCTAGGACAGCTCTGGAAACTAAACCATGAACCACTGTCCTATGTGGAATGAAGTCTTGTAAAATCTTACGTATATACCCTCCATTCAAGCATTTATTGGAATCTCTGGTCTTTTAAAAACATTTAGCTAGAGAAATTAACTTGCCCTGCAGGAATCTCTTACAGTTCCATCAGGGCAGAGTGCCTTTGCTCTGCAGGGGTGATGTGTCTGCCCTCACTGTGGTACATACATTCCTCTCCAATGCAAAAAATAGGCACTGTATACATGCTTAATGAATAAGTAAGTTAAATTGAATTTTTATCTTGAATAAATGGAAGTGTATACACACACTAATAAGAAACTCTATTAAAGCAATCATAAATCTGGGTCATGTTTTCTCCACATCAATCTAGATCAGGGGGTCAGCAAACCTTTTCTGTAAAGGGCCAGATAGTCAATATTTTTGGCTTTGTGAGCCATATGATCTCTGTTGCAAAAATTCAACTCTTATGTTTTAGTGCAAAAATAGCCTGTTATGGATTGAATTGTGTCCCCCAAAAATGTGTGTTAACTTGGCTAATCCATGATTCCCAGTATTGTACGATTGCCTACCATTTTCTTATCTGATGTGATTTTCCTGTGTGTTGTAAATCCTACCTCTATGATGTTAATGAAGAAGGATTATAGGCAATTATGTTAATGAGGCAGGGCTCAGTCTACAAGATTAGGTTGTATTTTGAGTCAATCTTTTTTGAGATATAAAAAAGAGAAGCAAACAGAGAGACAGGGGGACCTCATACCACCAAGAAACAAGAGCCAGGAGAATAGCGCATCCTTTGGACCCGGGGTTCCTGTACTGAGAAGCTCCTTGACCGGAGAAGATCAGTGACAAGGACCTTCCCCCAGAGCCGACAGAGAGAGAAGGCCTTCCCCTGGAGCTGCCACCCTGAGTTCGAGCTCCTAGACTCCTAGACTGTGAGAGAATAAATTCCTGTTTGTTGAAGCCATTCACTTGTGATATTTCTGTCATAACAGCACTAGATAACTAAGCCACAGCCATAGGCAATAAGTAAACAAATAGATGTGTTGTATTCTACCGAAACTTTTTTTTTACAAAAATTGGTGGCCCATCCATGGACTGTAATTTGCTGAGCCCTGGTCTAGTTACACAAGATTATGCTATGTATGAAAGCAGGTTACAGATCAGGGACATAACACCAAAAATCCTCTTGGCTGTTGTTTTGGTATTTTTCTGTCTTTATCCATGGGTGCATGGTATTTCTACTTCATATTATTATATAGAGATAGTGCTGTGAAAGTCTCTTCCATATTTTGTTAAGGAAAGGATGGAATTTAAGAGGTAATCTACTTCTGTCTATGTTGTGTTCTTTAGAGCTTAGCATACCACCTAAGATTAATAAATGCTAAATAATAATCATTTTTCATTTCACTCCGTATCTTCTGTGGCATCTTCCCTGGCACCCTCAGAGGTGTTAACCTGTGGCTTTTACAATGTTGTATTACACGTTGTCAGCAGCACCTTGCTGATTAAATCGTACTCAAGAGAAAGTTAACTACAAGGCTGTAAGTATTCCTGACAGGGTGTTCTTGCACAGGTTTAGTTTCTCTTGTATAAAGATTAAAAATCTTGTCAGCTGGTAAAAAATGAAATGTACGTAAAACCACAGAACATCCATAACTCGCAAAAGGCCCTTACCTGAAAGTCAGAATTCAGATGAGGGGGGTTGGTCATATGAAGTAAAATATGACTGTGAAGTGATGATCAGTATTTCATAGTACTGGATAGAATGATGATTATCATTATGTGGGTGTTTGTGTGGAGGAGTGTCTTCTAATTCGTGTAAAACTTTTATGATTAACCTAACAATTTCATATTTATAACTTCATTTAAACCCAACCCATTGCCATCGAGTCGATTCTGACACATAGGGACCCTACAGGACAGAGTAGAACTGCCCCATAGGGTTTTCAAGAAGCGGCTGGTGGATTCAGACTGCCGACCTTTCGGTTAGCAGCCAAGCTCTTAACCACTGCATCACTAGGGCTCCATAACTTCATTTAGACAGATCCAGATTATTTGCTCTGAAAACCAAAAACCCAAATCTTTTGCCATTGAGTTGATTCCGACTCATGGCGACCCTGTGTGTTACAGAGTAGAACTGCTCCATAGGGGTTTCTTGGCTGTGATCTTTATAGAAGCGGATTGCTAGGCCTTTTTTCTGCAGTGCTGATGGATGGATTCAAACCACCAACCTTGAGGTTGTTGTTGCTGTGTGCCGTTGAGTCGATTCTGACTCATGGCAACCCTATATGGCAGAGTAGAACAGCCCCATAGGCTTTCCTAGGCTGTAATCTTTATGGAGCAGATCTTCAGGTCTTTTTTCCTGAGGAGCGTCTGGTGGATTTGAATTGCCAGCCTTTCAGTTAGCAGCTGAGCGCTTAACCGTTGTGCCACCAGGGCTCTTTTTAGGTTAGTAATCGAGTGCAAACCATTTGCACCACCCAGGTTATCTATTTGCTCTGAAGATGAGCTTTTCTCACTGTGAACCTAAATTTCTTTTCCATTGTCGCTACTGCAATGATTAAAAAACTGTCTTTCAGCTCTCCTTCCAGATTCTTTGCTTAATCTGGGCTTGTGCCCAAAGCAGAGGGAGATGCTGTCCCATAAAGCTGGAACATTTTATAAGTCCTGGCAGGGAAGGTTTATTTCTTCATTTCCAGAGCAACACGGAGAACCTTAGCAGAGGTCTCTGGGAGAAGGGGAGCCGCTGGAAATGAGCATCTGGGAGAAGTGCTGACTGTCTCACTGCTGAGTCAGTCCCAGGCTGTGGCTCCTTTGTGACTTCGTGCCTCGGGTGGTGATGAGCAGAATGCACAGTGGGGATTTTGATGCTGAAAAGTCGCAATGAAGAAGTAACTAGTTAGGAGAGACTCCTGTCTATCAGGCAAGACTTGGGCCAGTCAAGCAGACTACATGATTCCAATTCAAATAGATGATTTTGACAGTCTTAATAAACAATAGTCAACCACGGTGGCTGTAAAGCCTTTTAAGTTTGAGATATTAAAAAAAGAATGAATACAAGAAAAAATATAATATACGTCTGTGTTTTTGCTGCACAGAATCAGCCATTATTAAGAGCTTGTCAAATTCGCTTCAAGTTCTTGTATAAATGAAACAAAGACAACAGACCGTTCGAGATGAAATTTTTTGTTTCTCATCCCTTGTTCCTTCTCCCTCTCTCATCCCAAAGGTAACCCTATAATTGATTTAGTGGGTATGTCAGTCAGAGTCCTGGAGGGAAACACATGTTATACTCAAGCTGTGTTCAATAAAGAGACCATGTATATACCTGTGGGCTGAATGTAGCAAAATCACAATGGACATCACAGTGCCAACACCCCCCAGACCTAAAGAGGTGAAAAACCCAAACTAAACCCGTTGCTGTCGAGTCGATTCTGACTCATAGCAATCCTATAGGACAGAGTAAAACTGCCCCATAGGGTTTCCAAGGAGCGGCTGGTGGATTCAAACTACTGAGCTTTTGGTGAGCAGCCGAACTCTTAACCACCGCGCCACCAGGGCTCCAAAGAGGTGAAGGAGGGGAATGGCCACCAGATTCCAAAGGGGGAGAATTGTGTGGAAAGGGGCAGCCTAGATAGAAGCTGTGCCTGTTGCTTGAGGGATATAACCTGCCTATGGCGACCCTGCCATGTGAGGATAGCACAGAACCAGGCAGTGTATCATTCTGTTGTACCCAGGGTCACTATGAGTCAGAACCTGCAGCACCTACCAACAACAGCAACAACGTGGCAACCCTGCAGGGAGGGAGCAGGAAATCAACGTCCCAGTCTCCTTCTCATCCTGCCCTCTGATCTTCTATCGGTGCCCCCTGCTGGCCACACCCAACCAGGAGCCAGAAGGTAGTTGAGGGGTCCATACAAGTCAGCTTCCCAGGGCAAGGAGAAGGGTGTGAAGTTGACCGGGTGGGAGGCAATGTATGATGTCCAGCATAGTGTGTATCCTGCAACTCTGTCACTTATTTGTGTTCCTATACATAAAAATACAATAAATAGTATACAGCAGGGAATAGCAAATTTCTTTTCCGTAAAAGACCAGAAAATATTTTAGGCTTTGTTGGCTACATATGGTTGCTGTCACATCTTCTTCTTTGAAAAAAATTTTCCAAACCTTTAAAAAAAAAATATGAAAACCATTCTTAGTACAAAAACAGGATATAGGCTGAATTTGGGCTGTGGGCTGCAGTTCGTCAACACTTAGTATATATTATGGAGCCCTGGAGGCACAGTACTTAGGAGCAACGGCTGCTGATCAAAAGGTTGGCAGTTCAAATCCACCTTCCTCTCCTTGGAAATCCTATGGGGCAGTTCTCCTCTGTCCTATAGGGTCGCTATGAGTGGGAATCGACTTGATGGCAACAGGTTTGTTTGTTTTTTTAGTACGTATTATCACTTTTGTGTGTTTTACATTTTTTTACATTATTTCTATTATACTGTGTTTGTTTTTTCATACCGTGTAACAAATTATCACAAATGTAGTGACTTACAACTATATTCATTTATTTCACAGTTTCATAGGTCAAAAGTAGAGGTGGGTTCACAAATGATAACTTAGGAGGAATTGATTCTTGATTTTTTTTTTTTTGTGAGTGTGTGTGTGCTTTAGGTGAGGGTTTACGGAGCAAGTTAGTTTCCCATTCAGTAGTTTATACACAAATTGTTCCATGACATTGGTTGCAATCCCTGCAATGTGTCAGCACCTCCCTATTACCACACCGAGTTCCTCATTTCCATTCGTTCAGTTTTCCTGGCCCTTCCTGCCTCTTCATCATTGCTTTCGGGCAGATGTTGTCCTTTTGTTCTCACACAGATGGTCATTCTAAGGAGCACTTTCCCTGCATGTGATATTGTTTATTTATAGGGCTGTCTATTATTTGGCTGAAAGGTGACCTCTGGGAATGGCTTCAGTTCCAAGTTAGAAGGGTGTCTAAGGGCCATAGTCTCGGGGGTTCCTCCAGTCTCTCTCAGACCAGTAAATCCGGTCTTTTTTATGAATTTGAATTTGGTTCTACATATCTTTTTCTCCACTCTAACTGGGACCTTCTATGGCGATCCTGATCAGAGCAGCAGGTAGTGGTAGCCAGACACCATCTAGTTCTTCTGGTCTCAGGCTGACAGAGGCTGTGATTCCTGTGGTGGATTAGTCCTTTAGACTAATTGTTTCCTTGAGTCTTTGGTTTTCTTCACTCTCTTTTGCTCTGGATGGAAAGAGACCAATAGTTGTATCTTAGACAGCCACTTGCAAGCTTTTAAGACCCAGATGCTACTCACCAAAGTAGGATGTTGAACATTTTTTTCATGAGCTATGTTATACCAATTGACCTAGATGTCCCCCTGAGACTAAGGTCCTTAGCCCGCGAGCCCAGTAACTCAGTCCTGCGAGGTATTTGGTTATGTCTAGGCTGTTTCCATGACCGTGTCCCCTGTGTGCTGTATTATACGTAGGAGTATACACACAGCTAATACAAATATGTATATAGAAATATGCACAGCCAAACCTGTATATGCAGGTGGGTTTACTCCCATCTGCCCTTCCACACCTACTTAGCATACATATCTATCTACGTATCCACTCATAAATTATTGTTTGTTATTATTGTTGTTGGATAGTGTATTTACCTTCGTTGCCTTTTATTCTTGTGTACCTCTCAGAGTATTCCTTTGCCTTGGTTATGTTACAGTGCTGACTTCCCCCATACTGTGTCCTGCCTTTTCCTTCACCAAAGTTAACACACATCTACTCTCTAGTTAGTGATTTTTCCCTCTCTCCCCCTCCCATCCCTGGCAACCATCAAAAAATGTTTCTTTCTGTGTGTAACCCTTTTCTTAACTATTTAAAATACTGGTCTCATACAATATTTGTCCTTTTTTGATTGATTTATTTCATTCAGCATAATGACCTCCAAATTCATCCATGTTGTGAGGTGTTTTGCGGATTCATCATTATTCTCTATCGTTGCGTAGTTTTCCATTGTGTATTTTTTCCACAGTTTGTCTATTCATTCATCCACTGATGGGCACTTAGGTTGTTTTCATCTTTTTGCTATTGCGAATAATGCTGTAATGAATATGGGTGTGCATATGTTGCCTTGGCTTTAAAGGTGAGAAACTAGTGGAGATATTTTTATCAACGGGACTTCCCAATGGTCCACAGATTATATCCAATAAGCAGCGACCTACTGAGCCCAGCTACAAGGCTGAATTTAGCCATTGCCATGAGTGAACATGTTGCATCCATATCAGGAAGAATATCTTCTATTTAAATGAGTATCACTAACTGAGTTGTAAGCAGTGTAATATGATCCTTGTCCTGCGGGACTTACAGCCAGTGGTAGATGAGGTATTTTGCATTTCTCTGAGCTGAATGCGTCTGAAAGAGATGATAACAGAGAAATAGGAAAGAGATGTTTTCTTGGTTGGAATCACAGGATACTTATAAAGCAGTGAGGATACACTGATTGAAACTGGATTAAACAGAGAGGATACTTTTGTCTCATAACAGTAAGATCAGAGGTAGGGTGGGCTTCAGGGTAGATGGATTCAAAAACTTGATGATTTTATCAAGGACTCAGATTCTTCCCACTTCTCCACTCTGCCATCCGAAGGGTTGGTTTTTCCTCTGCTGGTTCCAGGCGTCATGTTCAAACAGAATAAACTTCAAAGGCAAAGAACAGCCTCTCTTTTAGGAGGAGTTTCTGGGTAGCGCAAATGGTTATCATACTTGACTGCTAACCCAAAGGTTAGAGGTTCCAATCCACCCAGCGGTACCTTGGAAGAAAGGCCTGGCGGTCTGCTTCCAGGAAAAATAAATCAGTCGTTGAAAACTCTATGGAGCACAGTTCTACTGTGACACACATGGGGCTATCATGAGTCAGAACCCACTTGAAGGCAACTGGTTTGGTTTCTCTTTTAGGAGACAAAAAACTTTCTCTAGAAAACCCCTCCTCCCCCCATAATTTCTTTCATATCTTATTGGTCAGAGTTGGGTTGCATACCTATTTCTAAACCAATCACTAGCAAAGGGAATGATATCACCAGAAGACCTATAAGGTTTTTCCCTAGTGCCGGGAATGGGATCAGTTTCTCCTGAGGCACATGACTGCTTGGGGAAGTGGTGGATATCTGAACAAAACCAGGGGCCTTCTGGGAAAGTGGGAAAGAACAGGGGGAAATGGAGGCTGCATCCTGATGGTTCACACACTCTATTAAATATGTTAAAAAGTATCCATAGCCCACATTAAATACAATTTAATTTATAACCACGTAAACATTGAGGTGCAGTCAGCTAGGTGATATAACATTGTGTTCTGAAGGCATTTAACCATTTTTCCACTTCAATTTTGTAGGTTTCCTTTCTTATTTGGAGTCAATAAATCTTTCACCAGGTCTTAAACATTTTCAAAGGTGCTTGCAAAGCTCATAGATCCTAAGTCTCATGCCTGTGGGGCCTTAGTAGTTTTCTAGCCAGAGAGAGGATAATGAAACTCGGACTTTTGTCATATTTATAGATGAAATATATGGTCATCTATGTGTAGTATGATTCTAAGTACATGGAGAAGGGCTGTTTTCTTGCCCAGGGGACCAAATCTTTTGCTGTGAAATTCATGGTAAAGCTTAAAATACACACAGTTCTTGAGGTAACACTTCAAGTTTCACTAAAATTATAATGGCACTTAGTATCTCCTTAGAGCAGCTTTTAAAAGTGGGAAGATGAGAACAAGAGCAATGGATACCACAGAAGTAGGCAAGAAGAGCCTGGGACACCAAACACCAAATTCTCTTGGGCTGCTACCGTCTAGTGGCAGGCCTTGCATCAAATATATTGTATTCATTAATTCCATAAATATCTGTCAAGCACTGCTCTGTAGCAAGATACCCAAAGGGAATGGTGAGGGATTTAAAAAACATATAACCAAAGGTTCTGCGTCTAAGGCGGCTGCCATTTTGGAAGGGAAGTATGAGAGTGGGGATGAATTTATGTTCATGGATTTAAAATATCAAGGTATGATTTGGATTAATTAATATCCAGACAAACCTTTTCTGTTTAGCAAATAGTTCTTGTTTTCTGTTCTGAGTGCACTCTACTTTGTACAATAGCTATTTTTAGATACGCCTACTTCTGCCTTAAGCCTGTTGCCATTCAGTCAATTCCTACTCATTACGACCCTATAGGGCAGAGTAGAACCGGCCCACAGGTTTCCAAGGCTGTACTCTTTATGGAAGCAGGTTGCCACATCTTTCTCCCGAGGTGGGTTTGAACGGCAGAACTTTCAGTTGACAGCCGAGTGCTTAACCACTGCGCCACCAGGACTCCTTAACCAAAAAACAAACCTATCACCATCAAGTCAATTCCAACTCATAGCAACCTTCTAGGACAGAGTAAAACTGCCCCACAGGGTTTCCAAGGAACAGCTGATGAATTCAAACTGCCAACCTTTTGGTTAGCAGCCACCGTGCCACCAGGGCTCCCCAGGACTCCTTACGTCTCCCTTTCTCATATGTAAACTCTCTGAAGGCAAGGACTATGTCTTACATCTCTTTTATCTCCAGGGTGCCTAGAACAGTACCCTGCACAGAGAAGACAGCATTAAGCTGATGTTAAGTACATATAAGCCAATAAGATACTGGGTTCCAAAAAACAAATAAACAAACTTATACAAAACAACAAAAAAAGAAACCTAACACTTTCTATTGCTCCCTCGTACAGATTTCTTGGGAAACTGAACTGGCGTTAAAGTGCACTTGGCTTTATTTTTAACTCTCTAGATTTTATGGTTTGAACATGTTGATTTTTTCTCTTCCGTAGCAGAGACCCATAAGGTGAAATCTGTTGTTGAGTAGAAAGGACAATAACATGTCACGAAGCAAAAAGTTTAGATGGAAGAACCTCTCCTCCAGCCCAAGCTGTGAATGTTCCAGATTGCCTTTCCTTGTTCTTTTCTCTCTGCTTTTTGTGTAAAAATATTTTACAGTGGTTTTGCTCCACGCTAAGCTAGAATCGATTTAAAGCACATCTTACATATTTATTTAAAAATAGCTCGTAATGTATTTTGGAGTCAGTATCGATTCCACTTGTCTTTGTGATTGCGTTGCTGACTGGTGTTTCTGTTAGGTTGCAATTGCACGGTAAAGTAACAGGCTCTGAGATTCTATCAGTGCCTACTCTTTATATGTCGCAGTTGTTTGATAATAATTTGATTGTATCTTTGCCTGATGTTTTAACACTTCTGTCTTCCAGATTGCTCTTGCTGGAGAAATATTTGTCCCCATGGGTTGCTACACCCTAATAAAAATAAACAAAGCAGGAAAACATGTGGTTGTGTACACTTCTTTGTGTGACATTTGTCTGAGCTGATGCCGAGACTCAGGCTGACTTTTACAGATACCGTGTGTTCCAGTTATCCATTGCTGCTTAACAAACCACCCCTAAATGCAGTGGCATGAAACAACCATTTTATTATGCTCATGGGGCTTATGGGTGAGGGATTTACACAGGACAAAGTGGGGATTGCTTGTCTTTAC
The DNA here is from genome assembly GCF_000243295.1 of Trichechus manatus latirostris. Taxonomy (NCBI): domain Eukaryota; kingdom Metazoa; phylum Chordata; class Mammalia; order Sirenia; family Trichechidae; genus Trichechus; species Trichechus manatus. Next base: position 16,546,062 of record NW_004443985.1, read on the forward strand.
TCCTTGAGGCCTGGGGCCTCTGCTAGGAAGACTCAAACAACTAGGGTGACATTAATAGCTGGATGCTGGGATCATGTAGAGGGTTCTTCAATCACATGTTTGGCTCTTGGGCTGGGATGATTTGAAAACTGGCACTACTAGAGGGCCTATCATGTGGTCTTTTCATGTGGCTTGGGCTTCCTCACAGTATGGTGGCGCTAGGGTAGTTGTGCATCTTACACGGCACCTCGGGGCTCCCAGAGTGTGTGTTCCAGTGAACAAGGTGGAAGCTGTATGACTTTTCCTGACCTAGCCTCAAGTCACGTGGCGTTGCTGTATTCTCTTGGTTGCAAGTAAATTATGGTCAGCCCAAACTCAAAGGGGAGGGAGTAGTTAGACTCCACCTCTCCATGGGAGGAATATCAAAGAATTTGTCACTATTTTTAAAGTCTTTACAATGAGTTCTTCACTTTTTGGGTCAAATCTCATTTCCATGATTTTTGGAAAAATATGGATTAACTGGGTCAAGAGGTAGGTTCATTAACACCTATTAAAATGTGTAGAAGCATGGTAAGGAGTAAGGTAAAAGAAAAATTTCTGTTCTTACAAACAGGCTGCAATTTAATCAGAAAGGTGGTATTTAAATACATAAAAAATTGAATAACATATTTAGAAAGTAAAGTATCAAGGAGTGCAAATCAATATGCTCTACAACTTGGCTGTAATAGTTGTGGAATTTCTATAATATGTAAATATTTTGGATCTCATCCAAGGGAATACATCTAATAGCTACTCATAGTAGCAAATCTCACCCAAGCAGCCCTTGCAAAAGCCTATGAAAGGAGGAATCAGATGAACATAGAATGTTGGAGTTAGAGACTATTTATTTCAACTCTTTTCATACGTAGATGAGAAAATGAAGACCCAAAATGTAGAATCGCAGGCAGTCCAGGAAGGGAGAAAAAATACTGGCTTATTTAGATGGTGACCTCAGGGATGCCAAACATAACTTCTGTGAGTCTCAGTTAAAACTCACATTGTATCAGTCTGATAGAATCAGTCAGTTTAGCTTCAGTAACAAATTACCCCCAAAGCTCACTGGTTTACAACCAAGGTTTATTTCTTGCTTATTCTACAGGTCCATGGTGGCTCAGGAGCCTTGGTGGCTCAGTGGTTAAGAGCCCTGCTGTCAAAACCAAAAGTTCAGCCCCTTCAAATTAACCAGCTGCTCCTTGGAAACCCTACAGGGCAATTAATTCTACCCTGTCCTATAGGGTCGCTATGAGTCACAATCGATTCGATGGTAATGGGTTTTTGGTTTTATGATGGGTCAGCTGTGGCTTTGCTTGATGGTATGTCCGGGACCAGGCTGACAGATTAGCCCCTCTCTGAGTCACTGCTGGCTGAGGCAGAATAAAGAGATCCTGGAGAAGCTAATACTGGCTCTTAAAGCTTCTGCTTAGCAGTCACAGACATCAAAAGGGCTGGAAGGATGAGCTCTCCTGGGGGAGGGGTTAGCTGCAGGGAGAAGCCAGGAAGTACTTTGAACAAGACTGAAATCCATCGCAGTGATGCATATGAAAGCACTTAGTGAAGAGTAGAACTTCAGTGGAATGCAAGGGGCTCTTGAACTGCCCAAGGCCCACTGGCCGATGATTGGCTGAACAGCAGATGCAACTCAGGCCACTCAGAACCCAGTCCTGTGTTATCCTCTTCTCTAGAATGATTTACTGACACCTTTTCTTCCACATTTTACTGCTCAACAAAACATTTGCCTTAGAATTTTCAATTAGCGTAGTCCCTTAGCCAAATATAAAGACTATTTTCCTAAAGATGAATCTCTGTTGTTTTTTGTTTTTACATTGGGTAAGAGTTGTTCTAACTAGCCATTGCAGCTTTCAGATTGAGAGATAATTTTACACTACATGCTGCAAAGCCTGGTCACATGTGTCTTAAATCAGCCATGCCAATCTTGAGTGTTTTCTATGTGGAGGAGAGACTTCCATAGTGGGCATTTTTTTCCCCAGGTGGAATTTCTTCTTAAAATATGTAAATCCCATTAGGAGCTATATAGCTCTCCCATAATTTCCTTATTCCTCTCTAAATTATGCTTAGAGGAGATAAGATGGATGACATATGTTTTTCAATGTTTTATGGAAGAGTTAGATGCAGACTTTTTGTAGACCATTACTCTCAAGCTCTTCCCAATAATACAGGCAACAAAACTTAAGGAAACTCACTTCCTGTAGAGGCTGGTCTGCAGAGTCAATTGGATTGTTTGCCAGACTGTGATGTTTTAATCCCCAGAGGTTTTTTTAGCCGTTCATGCAGTATCACCGGTTGCTTCTGAAAGATTTAACATACCAATGTACCAAGGAGTCTTTGAAGCAAGCCTCCACTCCACTCTTGCTTTATTTTTAATAGAATTGGAGGGGTAGAATTGACAGGCTCTTTCAGAAGGAAGGGAAATCGAGTTCTGTCTTTTAGTGTGGCTTGTTGAATATCTTGCAATATAGCTGTTACGCCACTAGCTGGGTGGTGACCTTCGTGCAGGAATTTTTGTATATTTTACAAAGCAAACATAAATCCAGTGAACCTTAGTCATGACCAAAAGCCAAACTGAGGAAACCTTTGAAGTCTAGATTAAAAAACCATTGCAGCATTCATTTCATATAGGTTAATGAATTATAAAAGTGAGGGGTATTAACTTCAAATCGCCCAGTTTCATCCCCACCACTCCCCACCCCAAAAGGCAAATCCTAGGTGAAATGCCATTATTTCACAGGTAAGAAGCAAAGGATAAAGAGACAGGGTATTTCCTGGTTAAAAAAATAACAAGGTCCATAATGACCGATTCCATCATTAGTTTTTACCTCAGTTCAAACTTCAAAATGTTTTCTGAAATGGTTGTGTATCTGACATGTAGGAATAAAATATAAAGTGAAAGTCTAAGCTTTTAGAATAAGCAAAATCCATTGCAGGAGCAAGCTGCACTACAAGAATGTTCATAAAAGGTGTTGATATACAAGAATGTTCACAAAAGGTATTTTAATGCACTGACATAATCTAGATGGAGTTCATATACATCTAGAGGAACAGTCTGCAGAAGCCTAACCAAAAACCAATCCCATTGCCTTCGAGTTGATTCCGACACATAGTGACCCTATAAGACAGAGTAGAACTGCCCCATAGGGTTTCCAAGGAGCAGCTGGTGGATTTGAACTGCTGACCTTTTGGTTAGCAGCTGAATGCTGATCCACTGCACCACCTTAAAGTAATTACTTTACTGTACCCTCTACAAGGAAAAGGGGAGTACCTGAGTGGTGCAAACTGTAAGGCACTTGTCGGCTAACTAAAAGGTTGGAGGTTCAAGTACACTCAGAGGGACCTTGGGAGAAAGGCCTGGTGATCTGCTTCTAAAAATCAGTCACAGAAAACTCTATGAAGCACAATTCTACTCTGACACACATGGGTTGCGATGAGTGGGAATCAACTTGATAGCAACTGGTTTTAGGTGTAGGAAAAGGAAGCCCAAAATGTCCTACAATTGATATGATACAGAGCACATATTTATAAAAGAAATTCATGTAGACAAATATAAAGTCAATGTTTGAATATTTCTTCAAACATTAGTCTGATTGCAAAAAAGTGGGCATCTTGAGAATACTGCTGACAAGTGTGAGAATTAATTTTAGATTTGATTTAAGAGCTCCAGGATTATTCAGCTTCCATTTTATGTTACGTAGGAAGAAAGGAACAAAAACGATGATAACTTCAATGTCTCCTTTGGTAGTAATGAATGAGTGGTCTCCTGGTATAGAGACTTGCTCTTCTGTTTCTTATGTTCTTCACTCAGCTTGAGCTTATACTGGTTAGTTGCCGTGGAGTCTGCTCTGACTCATGGCGACCTTATGTATAACAAACCAAAACATTGTTCTGTCCTGTGCCATCTTCCTAATCGTTGGTACGTTTGAGCCCAGTGTTGCGGTTATTGTGTCAGTCCGTCTCATTGAAGGTTTCCCTTGTTTTTATTGGCCTTCTAATTTACCAAACATGATGTCCTTTTCTAGCGATTGGTCTTTCCTGATGACATGTCCAAAAACAGGCTAGTGGAAGTCTCGCTATCCTTGCTTCTAAGGAACATTCTGGTCATATTTCTTCTAAGGCTGATTTGTTTCTTCATCTGGAAGTCCATGGTATATTCAATATTCTTTGCCAGTACCATAATTCAGAGGTATCAATTCTTAATATTTAGTTTGTACTTAGATGATGGAAAATTGGGGGATTATCTCTAAATTCTGTGCTTCTGGATTTATGTTACATAGACCCAGCAAGACAGCTCTTTTTATATACCTCTACCTGTATGTATTTTATAAGTATATATATGTACACTTTTAAAACTGGGTATTTAGAGTGTCCAAGGCATCTCCACATTCTGAAATCATGGAATGGGCTAGGAGCCATATATACTGTGCTGTTTTTTCAGTGTGCTACTTCTCCAGATGAGATGGTTTGACATGGTGGCTCCAATAATGGGATTAAACATGGCAATGATTGTGAGGATGGCACAGGACCAGGCAGTGTTTCCTTCTGTTGTACCTAGGGTTGCTAGGAGTTGGGAGTGACTAGATGGAACCTAACAACGACTTCTCCAGAACATACTCTAGTGTATAGGAGCAGGAGTTCCCTGGCAATGAAACGGGTCAGAATCCTCAGAAATAAGAATTTACAAAAAAGAAAAAGAGATGGGAGGGTGGGAACTGTTAGCTTTTGCTATGTAGCAACCAACCACAAAATTTCAATGACATAGTCATGGGCCAGGGCTGCTCTACTGACTTCAGCTGGACTTGTCTGGGCTTGGTTCCAGCCTGCAGGTTCCATTTGGTTCTCAAACTTGTAGGTCCAGTGGGCTTCCCAGAGGTCATTCTTTTCATAGGCAGGGCAGAACCTCAAGGAAGTAGCCCAGATGCATCAGCCCTTGCTTACATCACGTTTACTTATATCCCATTGAGTAAAGCAAGTCACGTGGCCTAGTGCAAAGTCAAGCAGGTAAGTAAACAACTCTCTCATGGAGGTGGAGAGAAAGGAGTGAATAGTTGCTGAGAAATAATCTAATCTACCACAAATGATTTGTATAAAATCTTTATTGGTGTTTTATTGTGTGATGGGAGGCTGGCTTGGCACCTTGGTCCTTCAGATGAGGCTGGAAAGATAGGCAGGCCATGTTAATAATAATAACAACAATAATAGCAACGATATTTTACATTTATGAAAGCAGTATCTTATAGTCCATGATAATAATAAATAATAGTAGAAGCACTATATACAACTTACTGTGTGTCAGACATTGTTCTAGGCACTTATGAAAAATCAATCTATTTAATCCTCATAGCGACTCTGTGAAATAGTTACTATTATTATCTCCATTTTTGCATGAGGAAACTGGGGCACACAGAAGTTAGGTAGCTTGCCCAGGGTTACACATCTCTAATAAGTGGTGAGCAGAGATTTAAACCCAGGCAATCTGGCTCGGAGTTATGTTCTTAACATTCCACTAAAACCAAAAAACCAAACTTGTTGCCATTGAGTTGATTCCAACTCATAGTGACCCTATAGTGGCCCTACAGGACAGAGTAGAACTACCCCATAGGGTTTCCAAGGAATACCTGCTGGATTTGAACTGCCGACCTTTTGGTTAGCAGCCAAGCTCTTAACCACAGCACCACCAGGGTTCCAGCATTCCACTATTGTTCAGTTATTCTAAGAGCAGAGGGCTGATACAATCTAATACATTTAAAAAGTCATCCTAGGTGCTTTTGGTAGAAAGAATGGAGGAAAGAGTGGAAGTGATGATACCAATTAGAACACTGTTACTCAAAATGTCGTCCATAGACTGGTATGGGACCCCATAACAAAACAAGCACAGAAATTGAAAGGAAGCGTTTAGAAACTTTTATAGCAATTTGACATTGTTGCAAAACCCAAGCACACAATCATTTCTCTAGTGATTCGTCTTTACGGTATGTCACAAGTACACTGGTTCACAATGGATTGGAAATTAAACAAACAAAAAAAAAAAACTGTCCCTTCATCACAGAGAGCATTAGAAGTCCTGAGTAAAGGATTATTGCAAAAACCCAGGCAAGAGTTTATTAATGACAGCGTAGACTGAGGGGTGCCTGTGAAAAAGAAAGAAGTGGATAGATCTGATAAAACTTTTAAAGAGTGGGTCAGGGCGAATTACCAACATCTCACAGAGATTAAGGGGGAGAGGAGGAAGATTACTGGAAAAGTTTAAAAAGAGGCAAAGATGCTCTTCTCCCACCATTTAGTTGAGGCCTGCCTGCTGTTTGCTGTAGCAGTTTTAAGGAAAAATCACAAAGGGGTAGAATTCTATTTGAGACCCAGGGAATAGGAACTTAGAGGAAACTTCTAGTGATTTTCAGGATAGGTGCAAATGTTAGTTTTAATATTTTAGAGTGGCCAACTCTTCTTGGCTTGCCTGGGATTTCCTGGTTTTAGTACCAAAACCCTGCATCGTGAAAGTTCCCTCAGTCCCTGGCAAACCAGGATGGTTGGTCACCCTTTATTTATATTATAAATATTATTTTAGGGTCAGTTTTCCTAGTGCTACTCCTGCTTGTCCAACCATGTCTTCTTCACTGTCCCACTGGTCCGTTTGATGAGGGTCTATATTCCTGGAAGAATGGCATGTGGCAGTATGATATAGATGGAGAACTTGAGTGAAGTCTTATTAGAACAGATTTCAAAAGAGATAAAGAAATAAGAAATGAAAGTAAAAACGAGATGCAGACATCTGCTGGATTTTTTTTTCCCCCTGAAATTTGGAGCTTTTCACAACTTACTGACTTAGCTTTGGTGACTTTATTTTTCCTTGAGGTAGAGAAAGCAACAAAAGCAACTGTTATATCCTGGCCCATAGGAAAAAACTGGTTGGGACGTGGGAGTATCAACAACTTTAGGAAGATGTGACCATTTCATCTTTAGGGTACATAAAAGTGAAGGGATGGAACACTATATAGGAACCCATTATCCCCCCTAGCTCTAAGAAAGTAGATTTCAGCCTTATTAGAGAATCTATCGTTAGGGATGATTCTATAACCAGGGAAGGTAAAATGAAATTCAGATCAAAGCAGCCAGTAGATTAAGAAAAAATGAAGTTCATGCTTTGTAAACAGTGTTTCTGAGGGAGAAATCACAACCTGTCAATCCAAACATGAGTTTTTCATTTAGGAACTCAGTCCAGAGTCTTTCTTATCTGTGGCAGGGAGTATATTTGGAGTGTCCATCCCACTAGTGGAAACAGTGGTGGAGTAGTGGTTAAGAGCAACAGCTGCTAACCAAAAGGTTGGTAGTTCAGACCTACCAGGTGCTCCTTGGAAACCCCATGGGGCTGTTCTACTCTGTCCTATAGGGTCGCTATGAGTCGGAATCGACTCGACAGCAAGGGGTTTGGTTTTGGTATCCCTCTAATGGGTGGGGCCCAGTGTTGGTTTTGCAGTTCTTGGCTCTTTACCTAATGTGTTTCAACTGATCTCTTGATGCCCATGTGCTAGGGTGCCATTTTTATAATCAATTTTGTTATATAGATCCAGTCCTTATGAGAGGGCCACAGTCTTGGCTTTTTGATGTAGCATTTCTACTTTCTCTTGGACAGTCAGTTTGGTGAAGATTGGGCCCCTGCACAGCTCTTGCCACTGTCTTCTCTTGGGGGACAAGATATATTCCCTATCTCCTCATACACATACTGGAGTCTGCTTGAAAGAATCATCTTGAACCATGATATCATCAGTCTCTTTCTCAAGGGTCAGAAGTGAATTGTGTCCCAGGACTAAGACCACAAGTCTGCTTAGCCCTATATCACCATTCTCCAGAAGAGGCTCACTCCCTGGGACTGAGACCTTGCCCCTGGGTCTGAGATCTTCTACCTCCATCATTAGGGTAAAAAGGGAGTTCCATCTGACTTTGAGTATTTAGCTGCTAAGCTAAACCCCTGCCCCAACCTTAGAAGCTCTTGAATATTAACAGCAGCTCCAATCAAGCATGACTTTGACACAGCCCTGTGGATATTCAATATTGGATTACATTGTTACTTCCATTCAATGGCCAGCCCTACTGCTAGGTCAGGTCTATTGTCACAGAACTGGCTTCCTCCCCTTTCCCACTTTGTCTGAGGTCACAGCATGCCTCATGGCCAAGCTCACTCCAGTTATGACAGCTGGAGTTTACAAAAATGCAAAGGACAATGATTAGCTATGTGGCTACCAGACAAAGGAGGATGAGGACAGCTGCTTGGGGCATACGGTGTAACATTAACAGATGATGGAGAGAAATCAGGACTGTTCAATTCAATGTATACTTCTGGCTTCCCTAATAAGAAGAGTAACTGTCAAATGTGGTTAAGAAACATTGATGCATAGCTGATAGGAATGAGGGCGCTTAGATATTTAAAATAAAATTGTCTATAGGTTCAGGTAAATTATTCCAGGATACTGGCAGATTTTTCATACGAGATTGTTTAATCTTGATGAATAATGTTTGAAGATGCTGAAGGAAACAGGAAATAGTCAATGATACCATTTTCCAAAAGAGGAAAATGCGAGTTTCAAAAATTAAAGACACATCATCTTAAAGTCTTTCCACAAGGGAAAAAAAATGAGAATAGCTTAGGCCAGATAGTTCTTTGTGCTTAGAAAGGAATGTGTTGATTAATCCAAAGTCAATAAATGATGAGTAAGTCATCAGAGGCATTTGCTGGGTAATGCAAACAGTTAATGCGCTCAGCTGCTAACTGAAAGGTTGGAGGTCTGATTCCACTCAGAGGTACTTAGTGATCTACTTCTGAAAAACCAGCCTATGGAGTATAATTCTACTCTGACACGTGGGGTTGCCGTGAGTTGGAATCCACTCAACAGTGACTGGATAATCATCAGAAACCAAGGTAGTATCTCTTCCCTCTCCTTCCCTTCTCTCCCCTCCCCTCCCCTCCCCTTCTCCTTTCCCGTCTTTCCTTCTCCCCTCTCTGGGCAAATCTTACTGGCCCATTGATGAAATACCCACCAAGAGGTGTCAAAATGGAGAACTCACATTCTTAATGGTCTAGAATGAATCTGAGCTCTAGGACTAAGACCAAACCTCCCGTAAATATTTTACTGTCATCATCTGGAATCAAGGGAGACTTGCTTACTGGAACTAAGACCTTGTCTCCCCTAGGCCTTCTATCCCCATCATCAGGGATGAAAAAGGAGACCCCCAAATCCTCTTCCTACCACTTAACACTCACAGCCTTGCTACTATGCCCTGCATTGAAGCTATGAGGACTAATTTTATGCCTTTTATTCCTGGTTATGAAAGTCACTTCAAGAACCTTCAGACATTTAGAGCAA
>NW_004443985.1:16555891-16558017 GCF_000243295.1 Trichechus manatus latirostris
GCTATGAGTCGGAATCAACTCGACGTCAACAAGCTTGGGCTTGGGCTTGGGCTTGGACCACTCATATACTGGGTTTAGACCATAGGATGATTCTCCAAATTTCTTCATTATTTTGGACTCTGGTCCATTATCATTCTGTCCAATACAATTCTTGTCTTAAATCTTAGTGATTTTAATATATATGAAATTGATTCTTTCAACAACCTGGACTTCTAGTTATTTGACTTCAATTCTTTCAAAAATCTTGTTTTTCAGTTTGTATCAGCCACTTCTTCTCATTGTCATACTCTAGATTTTGTCTTTATTGATAACTGCAAACCTTCCATAATCTTAATTTCATTCATCCCACTGTCTAACTACCATCTCAGAATTTTCCAGTTTATTTCCTCCAGTAGCTCAACTCCAAAGCACTTTCAACCCTCCCTCCAACCTGCAATGCACTGACCCTATCACCTTTTTACTGTCTCTCAATCCCTTGATGCTGTTTCTCCCTTCTCACCAAGATAAAATTGTATATTCAATTATTTTAAAACACTCTCTTGCACACATCCTCATATTTTTGCTATATCTTGCTTCTTTATATTCAATTAACAAAAAATATGACCCTAGTTAAAACCGTCTTTTTGATTACCCCAAACTGGTACCCATGCAGCTAAACATGGCTAGAGAAAAATTCACAACCGTATTGGCTAGTTTCATTATACAGACATGTTCGATAATCTCAAGTGACCTTTAATGCTGTCAGGTAAATTATAAATTCCTTATCTTTTCATCTTCTTACTCTCCTAGATAACTATTTCATCTTCTCTCTATGCCCTTAAAGCTACAGCATCTCCTTTCCCGTTTTCACTCTCAGCTGTTGACTTTGCCTCTGGCTTCACTGGGAAAATGGAAGCAATCAGAAGAGAACTGCTATACACTCCATCACCGCATCTACTCATCTACCAACATCTGAACTTACCTACTCTGCCTTCTCTTTGCCTGTTACTACAGTTGAACTATCCATGTGCCCATCTAAAGATGTTCTCTCCATTTGGGTGTTAGATGCCATCCCTTTTTGCTTCACCATCACTCCAGCAATTCTCCTCTCTCTTACCTACATCATAAGTATTTTCCTTCTGTATGAGATCAGTCCCATTTGTTATTTCTCAATTCTTAAAAATCCTCTTCTTGACAACATATCTGCCAACAATTTCTGCTCTGTTTCTTTGCTCTCCTTTGGCAAAATTTCTCTTATATTGTCTAAGTTTGTTGGCTCCAATTACTCTTCTGACATTCTCTCAAACCACTTTAGTCAGATTTTCAACCTCGTGACACTATCAGAATGGCTACATGTAATGGGCAATTCTCAGTCCCTGTTTTACTTGATCTAACAGCATTTCACCTAGTTGAACGCTCTCTCTATTGTCAAGGACTTTATTTATTTTGCTTCTAGGGTACAACAGTATCTTAACTTTCTTCATGCCTTACCAGTTGCGCCATTTTAGTCTCCTCTTCTGGTGCTTCTTTCTTCTCTCTAACTTTTTAATGTTGCCACGTCCCAGGACTCAGTGCTTGGAGCTACCCTCATCTCTTGTGAGCTTACTGAGTCTCATGGCTTTAAAAATTACCTATATGCCAAAGATTTCTCATAGTCTCTAGCCAAAGCATTTCTCTCAAAGTCTAGGTTTGTATTTACAACACAACAAAACTGAACTTATGATCTTCCTCCACCATCTTAAACCTCCTCCATCTCCTGCCTTCCCTGTCACAGTTGATGGCAACTACAACTGCCCGCTTTCTCTGGTCAAAAATCTTGACATGACTCCTCTCTCTCTCTCAGAATGACATGCAGTCCGTCAGCAAATTCTGCTGACTTCACCTTCAAAATAAATGCAGAATCTGACCGTTTCTCACCATAACCACCTCTCACTGCTGCCATCCTGGTCTAAGCCACCATCATCTCTCACCTAGATTATTGCAATAACATCCTAACAAATCTTACTTTTCCATTTTAGATATAACAACCAAAATTATTCTCATAAAATGCAAATTAGATCATGGTACTCTTCATTTCAAAACCGTGCAATGGCTTTTCTCTCTTTCAAAGTATGAGTTAAAGTCCTTATGATGGCCCCATCACCTCT